>NC_057862.1:608315681-608538181 GCF_019393635.1 Dromiciops gliroides | reverse complement strand
TGGGTACCCCTGGAAGAGTCACTTGATTTTTCAGTATCCTCAGACCCTGAGTTGCAGGACAGTCACTACTCTGCATTGATTGATAGACAATTCAATGGTATTACAGGTCTGAGCCAAAAATAAATAAATAAATAAAATTGTCAAGCCTTTTAAATTGGTTACTATTCAATTCCAATAAAATGACCAATAATGATAAAAATCTCATCTCTAATTGTCATTTTGTAGTTTCCAAAGTATTTTCATGATCTCATTTGATTCATTTGCTCTAGAGCTTTCTGTAGATTTTCATGACATGCTATAACAGAGATTGGAATAGTTAATACCTCACCCCATTCTGGCAATCGGCACCCAGCTCTCCTATACCCACATAGATGAGAAATCTCACTTGGAAACAACCATTGTGAAATAGGAAAGATGGTATTCTAGACCAGAGACGTCAGACACACAGCTGGCCTGCAACACTCTCCAGTGCTGCCAGAATCAGACTTAAATGTAATTGGGAAATATTTAACAAAATAAATAAAAATCAAATAAGACATCAATAATATTAGTATGTGGTTTTCTGTGTCAATATACGGCCTGTAAGTCCTTATGTATGGTTTAGTGGTCCCCATTTCTATTTGAGTTTGACACCAGTGCTCCAGCCGCCAAGAAAATGTAGATAAGTTCTTGATTTTGTTGATGTATTAAGGAGGGAGGGATATAGGAGTTATGGAATGACAGAGTTTGAGAGTCACTCATCTAACAGAAGGAATTAGACCAAGATGACCCGGGTCAGGGTGTGGTGGGGTGGAAAGGATGAAAAAAAAAAAACCAACTCCTTAGGAAGATGGGTACTAGAAGTGCTAAAAAAAAAAAAAGAACCCCAAAACAAAAAAAACCCTTCTAAGTAGGTACAACTTCTCCCTATATTTGATGGTCTTTTACCATAGAGTGGCTTTTTTTTTAACATACTTTTCCAAGTTGTTGCATTAACAAATTTGTGCTGATTTCTCTCTCCTTGTCATCTAAAGACCACCTTGTAGTGTGATGGTGAACTCTTCCTGTAAGCAGGGCCTGCTTCACTGTCTAATGTCAGACGTGTCTGCTCCTATTACCTCTAGGGGACTTGAGAAGATTCCACATGGTGCCTTCTCAGCAAGCTTGATTTGACAGAATGAGTCCCCACGCTAGCTCATGGCACTTATCAGTTAGTCAGCCTTCCTCAGGGAAGAGAATTTAGAGTGCACCATATTCAATTTCCAAATCAAACGCTGTCCCCTCAGGAAGCCATGTGCTACATTATTAAAGGAGATGCCATCAGCCATACTGCCGCACTTAAACATTCAGTCACATTAAAAAGAGAGAGAGAGAGAGAGAGAACATGCATTCCAAACTCTCCATCATTACATTAACTCTTTCATGCCCCCTTCAGTGGACAGATAGACAACTCATAGACTGGAGTTAAGAAGTTTCCTATTTACCAGTCTAACATTCCTTCTCAGAGGAATCCATGGTCTGGCATGACTTGGAATAACTGGAAAACCTCTTCTAACTAGTAATGCCTCAGGGCTGGGACCCCCATTGCTACTATTCTTTGCTTCCCACAGAGCTCCTATGACAACATTAGAGCCTGGATTCGGAACAAATTTTCTATACAGAAAACCAACAGGGTGCCCCTCCTTCACTTGGCATAGACTTCTTCCCTCCACTATAAATGGAATCAGAGAATTGCCTCTAATTTAAAAGTAAACAGGCCTACAACTCACACTTCAATATGTGTCTTCTTAGTTGCTCCGAATAAAACTTGCACCCATTTTTATCTTGCTTCGACAAGAAATTGATGAGATTCCCAGAGAAAAGGAGATATCTTTTGTAAAGCTTCATGTTGATATAAATATGAAAATGGATTAAACCCTGCTTCCAATTTCCAAACATGTGTACTTCAATGAATATTAAATGGCAGGGCCCTATCATCGCCATGACTTATTTACTCTCCAGAGTTTTTATCAAAAAGGGACTGGAGTCTTCTGTCGAGCGTGAAAGTCTTCTGTAATTGAGTTTAGAGTGGTAAATCCACTAAACAGGCCACAGCCCCAGAGACAGCCCTGAAACCTACCTGTCAGCTGGTGTTAGATCACAGCTCAAACAAGGCATGCCTGCCTGCTCTTGCTAAACACTTCTGTGGCCCAAAACACACAAAAAAACAAAAACAAAAGTTGCTTCTGGGGGATTGTGGGGAGCTGGAGGTTGGGTGAGAGGAAAGGAGGGTGGGAGGGATCCCAACCTTCATTCAACAGCTGCATAATGTCAGCAGAAATAATGATCTGAAATCCAGCCTGGGAGGGAAACTGGATGGAGGCCTCGTTCTGCAAGGTGTCATTCCATTCATTTCCACATCCATTAAGCATGAGAGTAATGGAGTGGACACAAAGCCTCTCCATCAGAGTTGAGCTTCCAAAACCAAGAGATTCAAACTTTCCAGGATGGTGAGAGATCTATCAGCAGTACAAATGTGAAACCGGAGCAGCTAGGCCAGGCTGAGTTATGGCACAAACCCTGATAGAATTGGATTGAGAAGCTCCATAAAAGGACCACCCCTTAAGTGGGTCACCCACAAGTTTTGGGGAACAGAAAAGAGGCTAGAATAGTTGTGTGTCTTAGTTTCTAAACATCTCTCTCTCTTTTTTGGAGAGATCCATTCAGGACTTCTGAGCTCCACTGATAAAAGTCAATAGTGTTGCTCTGACGCCTCTTTTGGAGGTGGTGCAGTGCATAGAGCCCTGGGCCTAGAGTCAGAAAGTCCTGAGTTCAAATCTGACCTCAGACACTAGCCATGTGACCCTATTCTTTGCCTCAGTTTCTCATCAGTAAAATGAGCTGGGAAAGGAAATGGCAAATCATTCTAGTATCTTTGCCAAGAAAACCCCAAATGGGGTCATGAAGAGCAGAACACAACTTGAAACAACTGAATGACAAAAATTATTATTTTTTTCTTTCTCAAAGAATTCTTTCTCTTCTCAACAGATAATCAGAAAATGCTTCTGTCATTGTACTCCTATTAGCTTTCTTCATTAAAATGCATGGAAGGGGGACAGCTAGGTGGCACAGTGGATAGAGCACCGGCCCTGGATTCAGGAGGACCTGAGTTCAAAGCCTTACACTTACTATCTGTGTGACCCTGGGCAAGTCACTTCACCCTCATTGCCCTACAAAAAAAACACCAAGCAAACCAAACCAACCAACCAACCAAACAAACAAAAATGCATGGAAGGGGCAACTAGGTGGCTAAGTGGTTAAAGCACTGGTCCTGGATTCAGGAGAGCCTGAGTTCAAATCCAGCCTCAGACCATTAACACTTACTAGCTGCGTGACCCTGCTCAAGTCATTTAACCCCAATTTCCTCACATACACAAAAGAAATTGCATGGAAGAGACCAGAAGGAAGGCCAGAAAGAATAGCAGATGAATAGGACAACTTTGAACATTACAGGTTGAATTTATGTATTTTAAAAGCAAACTGTATATCACAGAGTCACAGTTTCACAAATGATCTTTGTTCTATGATGCTTGTTTTATTTGGTGTTTGTTAACTTCAGAATTTTTAAAAAGTAAAATTCAAAAGCATACATCCAGTGCAAATGAATTCAACTGCTTATATTTGGAATCATTTTTTCTAAGTAGTAGGATCCATAGGCATCTGTGTACATAAGCCCTGTGTAGCAGTGTCCCCAGCTCAATCATGTCTATATATAATGTGCCTGCATGTGTATTCATGGATATGCATATCAATGGGATTATATGTTTGCCCTGCAGGGTATATCTGTGTCTTTGTACCTCTGTATGGTTATTTTCATGAGTTTATTTCAGGGTCCAAGTGTGTGTGCTGATGGGTGTGTGCCTGCCTCTGCTTGTTGTCTGTTATTAGACATCGCCGCTTTGTCTGTGCCCTAACTTTAAGCTTTTACCGACACAACTTCACTCAGAACTTTGCCTTGGAACCTTCCTTCTCAGGCAGAAACTGATCGGGCCATTTTGAAGATCCTGAGGCAGGTTTTTAAGATCTTATGACATCTTTTTGAGTCCAGAAAATCATGAGGATAAAGTCAACCTAAGCTTTGTCAGAGCATGTCTTGCCCCTTCTCTAAGGCCAACTAACCACAGTAACCTGGGGAACACAGAGATCCTAAGAGATTCAAGGGTAGATTTTAAATAACTTGTCAAAGAGTTTTCCTGCCTAGGCCTTTTCCCAATCTGTATGAGTCTACCTAAATTGCTAAGGGCAATTCTTCTCTCTGCTTCATTGAATCCTTAGCTTCCTTCCTACCATAGCTCAGGTTCCCCCTGAATACATGAAGCCTTTCTTGATTTCTGTCTCTTGAAATCAGCCAATCAATAAGGGCCCACTATAGGCTAGGCACTGTGCTTAATGCTGGGAATACAAAGAAAGGGCTAAAACATGGTCCCTCTCACCTCCTCCAAGGAGCTCACATTCAAACCGGGGAGGCAACTTGCAAACAAATACATATTCTACATAGAAGATATCTATATAGATTATGAATGGGAATAATCTCAGAGAGAAAGCATTACTAATAGAAAGAACCAGGTAAGACTCCTTGCAAAAGGGGGATTTTGAGCTGAGATGTGTGGAAAGTAAGTGGAGGTGAAGAGAGGATGAAAAGGCATAGACCTGGGAGATGGAATATTGGACTGGGAGGAGCAACAAGGAGCTAATTTCTAGATCATGGATTATGTGGAGGGGAGTAAAGTGTAAGAAGCCTAGATAGATAGGAAGGGTCCAGATTGTGAAGGGTTTTGTTTGTTTGTTTCCTTTTTTTTTTTTTTGCGGGGCAATGAGGGTTAAGTGACTTGCCCAGGGTCACACAGCTACTAAGTGTCAAGTGTCTGAGGCCGGATTTGAACTCAGGTACTCCTAAATCCGGGGCTGGTGCTTTATCCACTGCACCACCTAACTGCCCCTATTTGGCTTTTAAAACCCTTCTCAATGGGGGCTGCTAGGTGGTGCAGTGCACTTAACACTAACTGTGTGACCCTGGGAAAGTCACTTAATCTCCATTGTCCTACAAAAAAAAAAAAGAAAGAAAGAAAAAGAAAAAAAAAGGATTAAAAGCCAAATAGGAGATGGAAGGATTTGGGGGTGGGGATGGAGAGAAAAAAATTAATTTTAAAAAGCCAAACAGAGGATTTTATATTTGATCCTAGAGGTAATGGGGGGCGGGGGAAGTCACTCAGGGATGTGGCTCAGACCTGCACTTTAGGAAGATCACTTTGGGTAGCTGAGTGAAGGGTAGACTTAAGTGGGGAGAGATTGAGGTAGGGAGACCAACCAGAAGGTTCTTGCAGTAGTCTGGGCATGAGGTAATGAGGACCTGTATTAGCCTGGCAGCAATGTGAAATGAAGAGCTAGTGTAAAGATAGAAATGACAAGACTTGGCAACACATTAGATATGTAGAGTGAGTGTAAGGGAAGATTTGTAGATGATGCTGAAATTGCAAGCCTGGGTAACTGGGAAGATAGATGGTTGTGCTCTTGACTGTAAGAAGGAAGCTGGAAATAAAGGAGGGCTAGAGAAGGAAAATAATGAATTTTGTTTTGGACAGGTTGAGTTTGCGATGTCTGTGGGACATCAGATTGGAAATATATAAAAGGAAGCTGGTCATTTGAGATAAGCAGTCAAGAGAGAGGTAAGGGCTGGATCTAATAATCATCTGCAGAGAGCTGATCATTGAACATGTGGGAGTTAATGATATCACCAAGTGAGATACACAGAGAGAAAAGAGGGCCGAAAACAGAATCTTAGGGGAGTGGACCTAGATAGAGATCTAGTAAAGAAGATTGAGAAGTGATCACACAGGTGAGAGAAGAACCCAAAGAGAAAAATGTCACAACCTAGAGAGGAGAAAGTATGCAGGAGAAGAGGGTGACTGACAGTATCAAAGCCTACAGAGAGGTCAAGAAGGATGAGGATTGGATAAATGGATTTCCTGACTTAAAAAATAAAAAGGATAGGGATTGAGAAAAGGCTATTAGCTTTGGCAGTTTTGTTTTCTAACTTTGGAAAGAATCATTTCAGTTGAATGATGAGTTCAGAAACCACACTGCCAAGGGTTTAAAGGAAAGTGAGAGGAAAGGAAGTAGAGGCACCTAGTACACACAGCTTTCTCAGGGAGCTTAGCCACAAAAGGAAGTAGAGATATAGGATGTTAATTAGTGGGATGGATGGGTCAAGTAAGGGGTTTTAAAAGATGAGAGAGACCTGGGTACAATTATAGGCAGCAATCTGACCTTAGACACTTGACACTTACTAGCTGTGTGACCCTGGGCAAGTCACTTAACCCCAATTCACACACACACACACACACACACACACACACAAAATTGTAGGCAGCAGGGAAGCAACCAGTAAATAAGGAAATGATTGAAGATGAGTAACAGAGTGGGAATAAATGAGGCAGCAATAGACTGGGGAAGAAGGGATGAAATGGGACTGTGCATTTAGAAGGGTTTGCCTTAGTAGGAAGGGCTACCTCTTTATGTGAGACTGGGGTGAAGAAGGAACTGGTGGGGGAAGATGGCTGAATGATAGGAGTTGAAGACTAAGGGAAGGAACTATCACACACACACTTTGTACTTATTTATTTGTGTGCATGTTAACCTCTTCTACCTTTCTCACCCTCACCTTCCAATATATAACCTTGTCTGTTTTTTGTTTTCAGTGGGGCAATGAGGGTTAAGTGACTTGCACAGGGTCACACAGCTAGTAAGTGTCAAGTGTCTGAGGTCGGATTTGAACTCAGGTCCTCCTGAATCCAGGGTGGGTGCTTTATCCACTGCACCACCTAGCTGCCCCCTTGCCTGTTTATTTTTTTCCTTTCTTCTTCCTCCCTTCCTTCTTCCCTCCCTCTCTCCTTTCCTCTTCTTCCCTCCCTCTCTCTCCTTTTCTCCCTCCCTTCCTTCTTTATTTCTGTGACAATTAAAAATATGAGAGCCATAGTTTCTGGGTAATTCAACAATTTTATTACTAGGCTAACAGGTTATTAATAAGATGGTCATTCATTAGCTGTCTCCCTCAGGCAATGACCCCTAATAGTGGTGGGGTCACAGTTTATATACCTTTCTAACTGTAAGAGATCTATCACATTACAATCAAATCTAATGGGTTGATATGATTTGGAGGTGTGCTATATTAAAATGAAGGCTGGGAGGGGACAGCTAGGTGGTGCAGTGGATAGAGCACTGGCCCTGGAGTCAGGAGTACCTGAGTTCAAATCCGACCTCAGACACTTAACACTTTACTAGCTGTATGACCCTGGGCAAGTCATTTAACCCCAATTGCCTCACTTAAAAAAAAAAATGAAGGCTGGGGATATGACTTAGGTAACTCAAATCTTGGTAAGAATGGCATCAGAAAACAAATGTATACCCCACCTAAACTGATGGGGGCACAATGTTTTCCACCTGGGTACAGGCTAAATCAGTAAAGTCCTTCAGCCATCTAGATAAATGGATCTGTCTCCACCCAACATTCTTTGACTCAGATAAATCTTACTTTCAAGGAGAACTTAGATCTTGGAGTGGATGGGTGGGGAAAAAGGACTAAGAAAGAAAGGGAGATCCCCCAAGATAACAATTGTCAATATTTCTCACATTTCCTTTCCCTATGCCTAGCATGGTACCTTGCAGGTAGGTACCTATTAGATACTCGTTGAGCTGAATTTTTTTTTTTTTATTGTGAGGCCACCTAAGGATTTTAATGGTTAGTGGAGTTTCCTCTTCTAGGGTCATTCCTGCTGCAACTTACTAACTTTATACAAAAAAATTTACTTTTTCAGTTCGTAGAGCCCCTTTCTCTGGCCTTACTCTTCCATACTGAAAAGGTAAATTAATTCCCTAATACTCCTCCTTCATACCTTGCCCTACAAAGTGCCAGATAGCACAAAGCCTGGAGCTAGTAGGCAATGTATAAATGCTTACTCTCTTCCCTCTCCTTTTCAACTCTGTGTGAACCTAGGGAGCCAGATGTAGTTTAGATCAATCAATATTCTTTTCCTTTGGTAAGGAGTAGGGGAATCTGTGTCAGGCAAGAAAGGCAACATGGTACAGTGAAAAGCACTGGATGGGGAATCAGAGATCTAAGGTTCACAAATAACTTTGCCTCTCTGCGCCTGTTTCCTTATCTATAAAATTAGGAGACTGGATTACATGATCTCTAAGTGATGGAGGAGGCTAAAAAAGGGTTAACAGATAACCTAAGACTTGATCAATAGCAGCTAAAAGGGTTAACAGAGAAACTAAGGTTTGTGTTCTTATCAACAGTACAGTAACAAAGGGTTGAGTCCACATCGATAAATAATATCTAGAAGCAGAAGCTAAAATGGAAATTGAAAGAATCCACCAATCACCTCCTGAAAGAGATCCCAAAAGGAAAACCTCCAGAAATATTATAGCCAAATTCCAGAACTCCCAGGTCAAGGAAAAAATATTGCAAGCAACTAGAAAAAAGGAATTCAAATACTGTGGAGCCCCAATAAGGATAAAGTAGGATCTAGCAGCTTCTACATTAAAGAACTGAAGGGCATGGAATATGATATTCCAGAAGGCAAAGGAACTGGGACTTCAGCCAAAAATCACGTACTCAGCAAAACTGACTATAATCTTTCAGAGGAAAAAATGGGATTTCAATGAGAAAGAGGTCTTTCAGGCATTTGTGATGAAAAGACCTGAGCTGAATAGAAAATTTGGCTTTCAAATACAAGACCCTGGAGAAGCATAAAAAGGTAAACAGGAAAAAGACTTCATGAGGGATATTAAAAGATCAAACTGCACACATTCCTACATGGGAAGATAATACTTCAAACTCATAAGAACTAGCTCAGTAAGGAATTCACAGAAGACACAGGTCTGAACTGAATATGAAGGGATGATATCTGTAAAGCATTTATGTTTTGTGCTTTGTAGATCAGACAGGGTGGGGTGTCTTATGTCTGGGGCCAGATTTGGGCTTGGAGCCTCCTGGGTCCAGAGCTGGTGCTTTGTCCACTGTGCCACCTAACTAACCCATGATGACATCATTATAATAGGATTGAGGTGTAGGAGGAATAGACTGGGGGAGGGAGAAGGGGAGAGATGGTCTGGGGAGAGGTAGTTCACATGAAGGCAACAAGAAAAAAAGCTTATGGAGGGGAGGAGAAGAGGGGGAAGGAGTTGGGGAGTGAGTGAACCTTAATATCATCAGAATTGCCTCAAAGAAGGACTAACATACATACTCAAGTAGGTATAGTAATATATTTTTGCCCTGAGGGAAGGGAGGGAGATAAGGGAGATAAGGGGAGGGGGTGGAGAAGGGAAGGAGGGAAGGGCAGATTGGGGGAGAGAGCAGTAAAAAGCAAAACACTTTCAAGGAAGATGAAGATGTTCTGCATTACTGCACAAGTATGACATATTGAATTGTTTGATCTCATAGGGAGGGTTGAGGAGGGAGGGAGGAAGAAAAATTTAGAACAAAGAATTAGCTCAGGGACCTTGATCTCATTGGAGTGGGCTCATGGAGGGAACAGCATTCATACCCAATTGGGAGGAGTAACCTATGTAACCCTGCAGGAAAGTAGGAGGGGAGAAGGATAAGGAAGGAAGGGTGAAAAAAGGGAGTGCAGAGGATAGTCAAAAGTAAAACATTTTTGTGTGTGTGTGTGAGGCAATTGGAGTTAAGTGACTTGCCCAGGGTCACACATCTAGTAAGTGTCAAGTGTTTGAGGCTGGATTTGAACTCAAGTCCTCCTGACTCCAGGGCTGGTACTCTATCTACTGTGCAACCTAGCTGCCCCCTGAAACCAGTTCTTAAAGAGATATCCTGCCTCAGACACTTGACACTAGCTGTGTGACCCTGGGC
Organism: Dromiciops gliroides; assembly: GCF_019393635.1. Lineage (NCBI taxonomy): Eukaryota > Metazoa > Chordata > Mammalia > Microbiotheria > Microbiotheriidae > Dromiciops > Dromiciops gliroides. The sequence continues at coordinate 608,528,292 of NC_057862.1, read as the reverse complement.
AAGTCACTTAACCCTCATTTCCCTGCAAAAAAAAAAAAAGAGAGAGAGAGAGAGAGATCCTAAACAGAGAGATCCTTGGGGTCTGACATGTTTGAACATGTTTTTATGAATATGTGCAGAAAGACCAAGTGTGCCCTTAGATTCACCTTATGATGTTCAAACCCCCAAAACACACTCCTAGGGGAAAAGGTACTGACCTTAAAGGATGTCTTAGGACCCCAGGAAGTCCAAAATAGGATGTGAACCTTCCACAAGGGGGAGATTAAAATAATGAGGAAATAACCTACTTTTCTCACTATAAAATATATATAGCCATTTTTCCTCTCCCTATTCAATAGCTCCCTCCTGTTCTCCCTGTGGTCATTAGTCTTTCAATAAAACTTGGGAAACTGAGTCACTGAGTCTTGTAATTCTTTGGGATGCCTCAAGGTCAATTTGATCAATTAAATCCATCCCCACTTTATAAGGTCTTTTCCAGGTCAAAATCTCTGACTCTGTGATCCTTTGAACTTAAAGAAGTGGAGGGGTGCCAAGCACACTTGGGAGCCCAGTCCTTTTACACCTTTCCCAAAAGAATGGGACCAACGGTGACATGAATCTCTGGGTTCAAGTTTGGTTGAGTTGAAGGGCCCTCTACTGAGGCTCAAACTTCCACACTCAGGTTTCCCCACTTTTCCTAAGAGGTCATTTAAATTAAGGATTTTTTTTTTGGTGGGGCAATGACGGTTAAGTGACTTGTCCAGGGTCACACACCTAGTAAGTGTCAAGTGTCTGAGGCCAGATTTGAACTCAGGTCCTCCTGAATCCAAGGCTGGTGCTTTATCCACTATGCCACCTAGCTGCCCCCTAAATTAATGATTTGATTAGTTCAAGGGTAACATAGAGAGGGAGATTCTTTTTAAATCTATAGGAATATTTATAGCACCAGAGCCCTTGTCTATTAGCTAACCCTTTGAATATTTAAAGAACCCTATGAATCCCCTCCTAAGTCTGATTTTCTTTAGGGTAAACATCCCAGTTCTTTCAACCTATCCTTCCATGGCACAGTTTCAGTTCCTGCTCCCAAACCAGTATTTCAAGCAACTTCAAGTTTTAAATTCTAAAAGTCAAAAGGGTCTCAAGAGACCAATCCAGAAAGTTCAGGATTTGCTATAATTAATCAAGGTTTATGCTTTAGGATTCTCAAAGACCTCAAAGGCTCCACAAAAGATTTCATTTTCATTTAGCAACCACTTCCTCTAAACCCTCTATTTAAAAAAGCACTTTTTGGATAGAGCACTGGCCCTGGATTCAGGAGGACCTGAGTTCAAATCCGAACTCAGACACTTAACACTTACTAGCTGTGTGACCCTGGGCAAGTTACTTAACCCCAATTGCCTCACTAAAAAAAAAGCACTTTTATTGATGCTTATTTTTTAATCCCAAATAATTTCTTTCATAGAAGGAAGAAATCATTTAGGCAAAACCACAGAGACTGGGTTTTATAACCTATGGAATATTTCATATCCCCCCTCAACTTTCACATCTCTCAAATTAAAAATTTGGCGGGGAGTATATTTTATCATCTTTTCCTATTTTATTTGACAGTTCAGTTCAACTGTCTTTATCTTTAGGCTACTGGGTGGCGCTGTATACTCAGGTACATTTACTAGCTGTGTGATCTTGGACAAGGCACCATACAATGGGGATAATAAATGCACCTAACTCACGAAGTTGTAGAGAGGATCAACTGAAATGACACATAAAAGCACTAGCTATTATTACTTTTATTAGTGGGACAATGAGGGTTAAGTGACTTGCCCAAGGTCACACAGCTAATAAGTGTCAAGTGTCTGAGGCTGGATTTGAACTCAGGTCCTCCTGAATCCAGGGCTGGTGCTCTATCCACTGTGCCACCTAGCTGCCTCCTGGTATTATTATTTTGGTATCTAAGTAACCTTCTAGCAAAAGGTCACCTCTTGCAAGTTGCAAGTTAAATCTTTTTCTTCTGTTTTTATTTTCACCCCTTTGGTCAAGGAGCACCTAAGGACAGAGTTACATACTCCCCATCAGAATAGGTGTTCCCTTAGGGTGGGTGCCTTGTTTCTTCACCTCTCATCAAATAAAAAACCATGAAAGCAAGGACCATGTCTTCTTTTCCTTTGTGCTCCAGTGCTCCAAGCCCAGAGTTCTATACACAGTGGATATTGCAGGCAATCTGGGTGTAGGCTGCATTTTTTTCACCAGCACAGCCCTAAGGAGAACACTAGATGGCAGGCTTACCTTCGAGATGGAGTCTCTGTCCCCTTTACTGACTGATTCCTATTCTGGGACATAGTGAATTCCTGACCTGTCCGGAATACTGAGTAACTTCTTTGGGAGAACTTTGCTTATGACCCCCAAGGAAGGTGAAACTAAGTGTCTGGGTGGGGAAAATCCCCAAAATATTTCTAGGGAGACAAATTTCCTCCTGCAACAATAATAGAAATAGTAGGAACAGGTATGAACCATCCTGCCTGTGTTGGTCTGATCAATTGCAAGGTGTAGACTGCACCTCCTATCTGGCCTTCCTCAGCCTTTGGTCTAGGGCTCTGAAATGTCCCAGAATCCCCAGGGTGAGGCTCCTGGTCTAGTTTCTGTTGAAAGCCTTTAGTCTATATTGTCATAAAAGCAACATTGAAAGACTCCATTTATCAAGGAGGGGGTGGGGCCTCTGAGCTGGGGAATTGCACACAGTGACACAGATACAATGCCCACTTTTTCCAGGCCTGCTAGTCTAAGGAAGAAATCGCTCAAATTCTCTGTAGATCCAAGTGACACAAACATAGTCTGCCTGTGTCACTTGAGGAGAAAAGATGGGTCCTGCTGCTTCTCCTAAATATCCTGACAATTGCTAGTGTTTAAATAGCACTTTTACAAAATGCTTTGCAATTATCTCATTTTTTTCTCACAACAACCCTAGGAGGTAGAGGTTAGTGATGACGTTGGTGGTGGTGATGCTGATGGTGGTGATTTATATTGTTATGGGGGAAATGGATAGGGGTTTGGGGTAGGAGTTCTTAGGAATTCCTCTTTAAAGAATTACACCCTCAGGGCAGCTAGGTGGTGAAGTGGATAAAGCACCAGCCCTGGATTCAGGAGGACCTGAATTCAAATATGACCTCAGACACTTGACACTTACTAGCTGTGTGACCCTGGGCAAGTCACTTAACTCTCATTGCCCTGAAAAAAAAAAAGAATTACATCCTCTTGCACACAAATCCAATTAGAATAAAAAATATTTTATTTAGGTGCTAGGGAAAGGAAACCAAGAGAGAAGTCCTTGGACTTCTTGTGGGGAGAAGCCAAGGCACAGAGTTGTGGCTCTTTGAGATACCTATCTCCTCTAGGGGTGGGGGAGACTGGAATGAAGGGTGGTGGTCCTGGAGTTATCTCAGTCCAGATTGAGTGCCCCTTATCTCTTTAGGTGTGTCTGTCCTTTGGTTTAGTTTCTCAAGAAGGTTCCTTGATTTCCCCCAGAAAACTTCTGAGCTACCCCGAGCTCATAAAAATATAGGGCTTTAAAATTGGCAAAGCACTTTATACATGTTAACTCATCTGATCTTCACAGCCACCCTATGAAGTAGTTGCTATTGTTACCTCCATTTTGCAGATTAGGAAACTGAGGTAATACAATTTAGGTGCCTAGGGTTACACAGCTAATGTCAGAGGCCAGATTTGAACTTAGGTCTTCTGGCTTTCATTTTGCACTATTATTATTCCCATTTTATAGATGAAAAAATTGAGGCTAAGATAGGTTTAGTTACCCTGTGAAGTACATGCCAATATTTTCCCAATTTATAGATGAGTAATCTGGAACTGAAAGAGGTTAAGTTACTTGTCCAGGGTTACACAGCTATTAAGTGTCTAGGGCAGGATTTAAACTCGGGTCTTCCTGATTTTAGGTCTAGCTCTCTGATTCAATGCCCCACCTAGCTGCCACTATCTTGAATGTTTCCCGGTCTTCTGCCTTAGGTAAGACTTAAACTTTTGCTTCTCTCCAATCCCCACCCCATCCCATCTAGGGCCTTTGATATTCATAGAATCCCAGAGCCAAAGATAGGATTTAGAACCTCTTGGGACCTTAAGAGATCCAACTGGTCCCACCCCCTTATGTTACAGATAAGGAAGCATCAAGGTGGGTGGGGAAGCCCAGCTCAAAAGACAGTCAATATTAGATCCTGCTTTCAGACCCAGATCATCTGCCCCCTAGTGTACCTAGTGTAACACAAGTAATTTGCTCCCTTTTCCTGACTAATGACGCAACCTTTTGGTACTGATTTCAGGGTTCTAGGCACTTCCCTCACAATTCCTTAGTATAGGGCGCATGACTGTTAGCTTCATTTTACAGAGGCTGGATCAGAGGCTTAGAGAGATGAAGAGACTCACTTGTGGTCATACAGTAAGTATGGTAGGGGACCAAAGTCAGGTCTTCTGACTAAGTTAATAGGATCATAGCTATAGAACAGGGAGGCCTTCTATGGCCTCCATCTTATCTGACGTACCATATGTTACTCAGTGTGTCTGACTCTTCATGATCTCAAAGACCATACTGTCCACGGGAGACAGACCTGACAGAGGAGGGGCAAAACTATTACAACTTAAGGCGATAAATGCAATCAGTTGCCCTCAGAGATCCTTTTAGAAAACATCTTCACCTGTAAATGTGTTGTAGCTAGGTAGACAATTCTCTCTAGAATCTGGCCCATCCCTTTCCAAGGGACACTTGTGGAGGGGAGCAAGAGAAGGGGCCATGAGGCTGGCTACTCTGTTCTTTTCTGAGGGAGGATCCCTCATTTAGACAACTCATGTGGACACAGGAATCTTCTCTGGGGCAACAATGCCTTATAACTGCTTCAGATCAAATTTGCAAAAAAGAAAGATAAGGAAACTACCATCTAGAATTCTTTCTTTTCTCCTCAGTACTATGTGTTCACTCAGATTCTATGTGACTGTGATTAATAGCTCACTTAGGCTAAAGATCCATTCCCTGGTCATGACTTTCTGCTTCTTCCTACCCATCCATGTAGTGAGGGAATTGAAGGGATTAGGACAGCAAGTGGTTAATTGTGGGACTTGAGTGAACCACACTGATTCCATCTTGTGACCCAATTCTGGAACTGGCTTAATTTCTATTCAATTATGAGTCTAGTCTGAATTCTGTCTTGTGAGAAAACTTTATTCAATTGTGGGAATTGGGAGGAAACCTTATTGCATTGTTTGAACCTAGCCCTGGGAAACTGGACCACCTTTAACTGCTTTTTAGAGAGCCTTAACCAAGGATCTGTGTTATGCTGACCAGAAACCCAGTCAAATCCAAAGATTGATGCAAGGAGTTTTCTCACAATTATACATCTCAAGCAACGCATATGTCTTATCTGAAAACTGGTCCCACATTGATCAATCGGTTATTGTTTCCATTGTTCCCTTGATTGTTCACGGATAATTGTGAGGAGTGGAACACCCCTTTTTCTGAATTCAGGAAATTGTACCTGTTTATTCTCTCCCTCCCAGTTTGGAAAGTCCCTAATCTTTCATGCAATTAGAAATCAGATGACCCAATATCATATTGTTTCCTTTTAATTAATCAGCCTTATTTGATTAATTGTTTTTAATGTATAAAAGTCTGCCTTCGGGGCAGCTAGGTGGCACAGTGGATAGAGCACTGGCCCTGGAGTCAGGAGGACCTGAGTTCAAATCCGACCTCAGACATTTGACACTTACTAGCTATGTGACCCTGGGTAAGTCACTTGACCCCAATTGCCTCACACACACACACAAATAAATAAAATAAATAAATAAATAAAAAATAAAAAGTCTGCCTTCCCCTGTATTTGGGATCCAGGCTTACTCTGAAGAGGTCTGGTCCCAGTTTGTTAGTCAATTAGCAAGCTTTGCTTAATAAATTGATAAGCTTGGAAGATCATAGTCTGTTTTCTCAGTCATTTCATCACCCATCACAGTGGGCAATGGTAAAGGTTTAACAACTGGATATCTCCAATTAAAAAAAAAAGTACACATAACCTCTGCATTATTACCATTTTCCCCCATCAGTTTCTTTAGTCTAGACAATAAATCAAGCCCTGATTTGCAGCATTTGTCACTCTTGGAGGCGTAAATGCTCACAGTGAAAATTTAACACTTGGTTCTTACAAGGCAGTTCAAGCCAGCTCCAGCATATCCCTGCATCCCAATCAACCTTATCCACCACAATTCTTCTTCTAGCTGTACCTTCCTCTTCCATAGGGCCCCACAGAACTTGTCTTCTATTTTTCTATGCTTTTCCACAGGCTGGCTCCCATGCCAGGGATGCACTCTGTCCTCATTTCTGCCTCCTGGAATCTCTACCTCCTTTCAAGGCTCAGCTTGAGTTCCACAAAAGCTTTAAGAGGCCTTTACTGATCTCAATCATTGGTCTCTCCTGCATATTTTTTGGATAGTTATCCTGTATGTACTCATCTGGGAACATGTTATATCTGTCTAGTGGACTATTAGGTTCCTCAAGAGCAGGGACTGTTTCTAGCATGGTGCCTGGTATAACAAATATTTGTTGATTGATTTGCCTTGATGATCATCCCCATGCCTGGCTCACATGTGTGAACTCAGAATAGATCATAGTCTTTTCTTGAAATCCTTAGTCTTGGGCACAAATTAAATGACAATAATAGCTAGAATTGGGAGGCACAGTGGATAAAACACCAGCCCTGGATTCAGGAGGACCTCAGTTCAGACCTCAGACACTTGACACTTACTAGCTGTGTGAACCTGGAAAAGTCATTTAACCTTCATTGCCACACCAAAAAAATAATAATAATAATAGCTCGAATTTATATAGTGCTTTGAGGTTTGCAAAGCTCTTTATAAATATTATTTCCTCTTATCTTCATGACAACCAACTATGTAGGAGTTATTATTATTTCCACTTTACAGATGAGGAAACTTGCCCAGGCTTATTGTGATAGTAGGAGTAGTGTCAGAGACTAGATTTGAACTCAGGATTTCCTGGTCCTGGATCTAGTTCCCTCTTGATTAAGCTACCTAGATATCAAAAAAAGCTTTCCCCCTTGTCTGCCTTCTATAGTCTCCCCTCCATCATGAGCCATAAAAGAAACAAGAAACCTCAGATGTTACAAAATCTGATTATGAGGTTGTTGTTGTTGGAATTGGGAGTGAGATGCAAGGGGAAAAAAGATATAGTCACACTGTAACAATGCATAGCTAGTTAGGCATCAATTCTAGAATCCCAGAATATTAGTGTTGGAAGAGACTTTGTTGATCATTTAATCTGATTCTCTCATTTTACAGATGAGGAAAATGAGGCCCAGAGAGGTATAGTTTAAGGGCACACACAACCACTTAATAGAACTCTTTTAAAATAGAAATAATCTATTTCAGAAACAAAGGATCTTATTTAAATTAGGTCCCATTTCCACAGATAAACTAAGCAAAGTTTACTTTATTTTAACTTTGTTAAATATTTCCCAATTACATTTAATTTTTTTACATTTATTTTCAAAATTTTGTGTCTCAAATTCTCTTCCTCCCTCCTGCTTCTCTCCTACCCCTTGAGAAGGCAATGAATATAATATCTATTTAATGTAGGAGGTAAAAAGGGGTTAATAGAAAAACCTAAGACCCAAGCTTTAATTCAGATATTAGCTCTAAAAGGGAGTCAGACCTCAGTTAATGGATAACTTATGTTAGGTTCTCATACCCATAGTGATCAACATCCATAACGGACCAGAACAGGTCAGGTCAAAATAACAATAAAGGAAAAAGACAACCTATAGAAATTCTAATGAAAAATGGAGGTGTTTTGAAACTAGCCATGGGTTGGGGGCGGCTGGGTGGTGCAGTGGATAAAGCACCGGCCCTGGATTCAGGAGTACCTGAGTTCAAATCCAGCCTCAGACACTTGACACTTACCAGCTGTGTGACCCTGGGCAAGTCACTTAACCCCCATTGCCCCACCAAAAAAAAAAAAAAAAAAGAAAGTATAATGCAATTCTTGAAAAATTCTTGAAACTAGCCATGGGAATCAGAAAAAGACATGCACAGAAAAGGCCAAATTTGTCTCCAGATTCACCTTATGACGCGTAAACCCCCAAAACACACCTCTAGTGAAGAAGGTACCTGCCTCGGGGGTTGGCTTAGGACCCCCAGGAGCTCCAAATTAGGATAAATCCTCCCTTGTAACACCCCTAGGTGGAGAATATTATAATGAGAAGGATAGGCCCTCCCTTGTACCTCCCTAAGGTGGAGATTATTATAATGAGACTGATAATCAATTTATCCATACTATAAATATAACTGTCTTTCCTTTCCTCGAGAGATACCTTTCCACTATTCTGGTTCTCTCCCTGTGGTAGCCCACAGTATTGCAATAAAACTTAGGAAACTGAGTCACTGAGTCTTGTAATTCTTTTGGGACGCCTCACAATCAATTTGACCCCAAATTCCATCCCACATCATATTATATATGTGAAATCATGCAAAACATATTTCTATATTAGCCATGTTGCAAAAAAACCCCAAAACCAAAAACCCATACACACAAACACAAAAAAAGTAAAATAAGTGAAAAAAAGTATGCTTCAATGTGTACTAAGAGTTTATCAGTTCTCTCTCTGGAGGTGGAAAGCAATTTTCATCCTGGGTCCTTAAGGACTGTTTTGGTTCATTGTCTTTCATAGTTGATCATCATTACAGTATTGCTATTAGTGTGTACAATGTTCTGGTTCTGTTCACTTCACTTTACACCAGTTCATAAGACTAATGAAATCTGTTTTAAAGAAAATGGCCCATGAAGCTTCTACTGCTATGTGATGCATATTAAAAACAAATGAGCTCAAACTTACAGCACTTAAGTGAGAAGATGGAAAATGTTCCCTTTCTCCTTCACCCCACAAACGACCACATCAAGGGTACTGTGTCCAATTCTAGGCACCATGTTTTAGAAACCACATTGACAATCTAGAGTGCATCCAGAAGAGGCTGACCAGTTTGGTAAAGGGTGTTGAAACTTTTCTCTGGGAAGAGCAGTTAAAGGAATGTTTGGCATATGCATTGTACATAGTTGGTACTTAATAAATATTTATTCAATGAACTTGTTGAGGAGACCAAGCAGAGATGGAATCATTGCCAACAAATATTTGATAGTGTTTCATATGGAACAATGGATCAGTTATATGTTACTGTAAGAGTAAGTATTAGGACCAAATGGTAAAAATGACCAGGAAAAAGATTTCAGATCAATTTAAGAAAGAGCTTTCTAACAACTAGCATTGTCTAGCAATGGAATAGGATGCTTTGTAAAATAGGAACAAGATTCCTATCACCGAAAGAATTTAAACATTGGCTAGATGACCATCTATCAAGAACAATGTGGAATTTCTATTGGTAGTTGGTGTAGACAAAAAGATCTCCAAAACTTCTTTCCAACTCTAAATTCTATCATTCTCTGACTTGCAGTCTTCCTGTATGAATGAGTATTCTATAGTTCTACTCTGCCATATCTTAAACATCATAGACCTTGTGCCATTCAAAATCATCTCATGTACTACCTTTGGCATATGTTTGCTATAAGACTATTAAACCTTGGTTCATGGTTTCCCAGAAGGCCCTTCAACTTCCTGAAGACAGGCAGTATGAACCAGATGAAACTTAAAAATTTCTCCTTACCTCAACTAGCCTCAGGGGTCTGTGGTTCTATGATCTTCTTTTTGGTCTGAATAATTTCTCCTTTGATCAGGAAATCAACCAAAAAATTTTCTGAGTCCTTACCATGTGCTTAGTTCTGTAGTAAGAAGGCACTATTGGAGTGTGGTGGGGAGCAGGAAAAGTAAGGGTAGAACATAAAAGGAGACTACATCAAAATGCCTACCCTTAAAGAGTTTATAATCTAAACTTTAAAGGAAAAGAACTATCACACAGGAAATGGAGAATAGTCTAGTATAAATATTGAATTGTACAGTAAGCTAATTATCACTTATGGTGAGAGGATTGATCAGGGGGCCCTAATCATTTCAGTTCCCCCAAGTCCTCTTGGTGAAATTACAAGTTGTAATGGAAAGATAATAGAGACAGTGAAGTATTTAAGGTCTCAAAGGAAGTGCTCTTTCTTAGTCTCCTTTGCTGGATCTTCATCTAGGTCATGTCCAATAACCATTAGAGTCTTTCAAGGATTTAGGTGAGCCCTCTTCTTTTTCACCCTCTATATTATCTCACTTGATGATCGCATCAGCTTCCATAAATTCAATTGTCAGGTTTGTGGAGGTGAGTCCAAGATCTATATACCCATCACTGATCCCTCTCCTGAACTCTAATACTGCATTCTCAAATTTCTTTTGGACATCTCAAATTGGATGTCCCATAAGATCTCAAACTCATTAGGCTTTCCCCCCAAAAAACCCCTCCCCTCTTCCCAACTTTCCTGTTATTGTCTAGGATACTTCCTCTCAGTCACTAGGTTCATAATATAAGGTAACATCCCTGACTCCTCAGCCCATCACAAAACTTTTCTGGAAAAATATTCTCCCTGGCCTTCTCTCCTGTAGGGAAATCAACTTGCCCTTCTCTAACCTTGGCTCTATTCTCCAGGCTGTTGTTTTGGTCACATAACTGCATTTCTTTCTCAAGTCGCCCTTGTTACCATCCTCACTCCCAATTGTTATGGTTAAAAAATATAGCCTAGTGGGGCAGCTAGGTAGTGCAGTGGATAGAGCACCGGCTCTGGAGTCAGGAGTACCTGAGTTCAAATCTGTCCTCAGACACTTAACACTTACTAGCTGTGTGACCCTTGGCAAGTCACTTAACCCTAATTGCCTCACACCAAAAAACAAAACAAAACAAAACAAAAAAAAAAAAAATATATATATATATATATATATATATCCTAGTGTGTCTAATGGGGAAGGGGAAAGCAAAGGTATTTCTCTTCCCTTTTTTAAAGCAGAACCATAATATACTGTCTCCTGTGTTAAGCAACAGGTATTGTCAAATTTCAGTTTCTCTGAGCAAGTTGAAGCAATAAAACAAATAAGAAAAAGAAAAAAGAACATAATAAAATAAAACATTTCCTTCTCTGCAGGGAAAATTATCCAAATATCATATATCTCACCTGCAGGAGTGTTAAGTGTATTTTTTTTTTGTGTGGGGCAATGAGGGTTAAGTGTCTTGCCCAGGGTCACACAGCTAGTAATTGTCAAGTGTCTGAGGCCACATTTGAACTCAGATCCTCCTGAATCCAAGGCTTTATCCACCGTACCGCCTAGCTGCCCCTTAAGTACATTTTTAGGTTTCAGAAATACACCCTGTGTCAGGTTCATAATTTGATTAGCCTTTTGTGTGGAACGAAGGGGTTTGTCAGAATCACCATTCTTTCTTTCTTTTTTTTTTTTTTAAGTGAGGCGATTGGGGTTAAGTGATTTGCCCAGGGTCACACAGCTAGTAAGTGTTAAGTGTCTGAGGCTGGATTTGAACTCAGGTACTCCTGACTCCAGGGCCGGTGCTCTATCCTCTGCACCACCTAGCTGCCCCCAGAATCACCATTATTTCTTAACCTCCTTTGGGGATTTAATCACCTTACAGTCTATTTGTGACTATGGTTTTCTATTTCAAATTACATTAGGCTAAAAGTAGTCTCACAACTTACACTCTGGGAAGTAAATATGCAACATGTCTCAGAGGGGTGTAGCTTGTTAAAAGTTGGGTGTCAGGGGCGGCTAGGTGGCGCAGTGGATAGAGCACCGGCCCTGGATTCAGGAGTACCTGAGTTCAAATCCGGCCTCAGACACTTGACACTTACTAGCTGTGTGACCCTGGGCAAGTCACTTAACCCCCATTGCCCCACCAAAAAAAAAAAAAAAAGTTGGGTGTCATTTCTGAGAGGTACAACGGCAAAATCCCTCCCTCTCCCCAACAAAACTCCAAGTTATAGAAAGGGATTCAGAACAATTGATTTCACTAAGATTTTTCCTACTTTATTTTTTTAAACTATTTTAGTGATATAAAAAAATTAGTCATTTCCCAATTTCTTCAACCCCTGAAAAACCCCTTCCTTTTCTGTCAGTTTTTCTTCTTTTTTTTTTTCAGGACAGTAAGGGTTAAGTGACTTGCCCAGGGTCACACAGCTAGTGTCAAGTGTCTGAGGCTGGATTTGAACTCAGGTCCTCCTGAATCCAAGGCCACTGCTTTATCCACTGTGCCACCTAGCTGCCCCCAAACCCCTTCCTTTTCAAGGAATGAATGTATCATTCAACATAAGTCACCAAGTCTCTACCAGAGGAGAGAAAGGAAGGAGAAATGTTTCATCATCAGTCATCCGGAGTCAAGATTGGACATTGCATTGATCTGAATTCTAATGTTTTTTCATTTTCTTATATATTGTTGTGGTCAACTGCATATATTTTCCTCGTGGTTCTGTTTACTTTCTTAAAGATCTTTCTAAGGGCTATAATCAGGCATAGGAAATATTAAGGAGAGGTACACATGCTTTTGCTGACCCTCTTTCCTTGGAATCCCCATTCTCCTACCTTCCATCTACCCAAATCCTATCCATCTTCCAAGACAGATCAAGGGTGATCAAGGTATCAAGGTGATCAAGGGATCACCTACTCCATGAAGCTTTCCTTGGCTACCCCAGGTAGCCTTCTTCCTACTTCTTTGAGCTACAGCATGTATTAGATGTGCCTCTCACTTGACAGTAAATCATCCATAATCTAGTATTTGTATAAATGTGTTACCAAATAAATGAACTCTATATGGTGATCTAGTCCATTGTCATGACCCTGGGATTTGAAGAAGACTCAGAGCAGCCATTAAATTCAAAGCAACAGGTATTTATTTTACAAGTTTTAGGGAAAGTTGTGTGGCTTCATTGGAGATAGCCAAGGCTTGAAGTATGAAGAGGAAGGCAGGTACCAATTAGGGATGCTATGTAGTAGATGCAAATTTCCACCATGGAAAGCTGTAGGTATAGAAGATTCCAGAAAAATGAGGGCATGGCAGAGAAGAGAGGCTGTAGTCATATCTCAAGTAATGACAGTAAAAAAAAAACAACAACAAAAAAAACCAAGAAAGGCCAAACTAAACAGTTTGGAGACTACTGCACATGCTTATATTCATTTTTGTAAGGCGTGTGTGTGTGTGTGTGTGTGTGTATGTGTGTGCTGTCATTATAGGTTATGGTTATGACAAACATGAGTTTGTCAAAATGAAACTTTCCAGGAGACATAAATAGATACTAAATAGAATCTCCTCCACCCCTCTCCAAGGGACTCTTTGGTTCTTGCCAGAAGGGGACCAAGAGATTGGGGCCATGAGGCTAACTTACTCTGCTTTCCTCAGAGAGGTTAAACCAGACTAAAATTATATCTACCCACCCTGCTAAATATTGCTAGTTCAGGGGAAATAAGTTTTAGTTTCAAGTCACTTTTCCTGGTCACTATCTCTTTTTTTTTTTTTTTTTTGGTGAGGCAATTAGGGTTAAGTGACTTGCCCAGGGTCACACAGCTAGTAAGTGTTAAGTGTCTGAGGCCGGATTTGAACTCAGATGCTCCTGACTCCAGGGCCGGTGCTCTATCCACTGCACCACCTAGCTGCCCCCTGGTCACTATCTCTTTTTTTTTTTTTTTTACAGGGCAATGGGGTTAAGTGACTTGCCCAGGGTCACACAGCTAGTAAGCGTCAAGTGTCTGAGGCCGAATTTGAACTCAGGAACTCCTGAATCCAGGGCCGGTGCTTTATCCACTGCACCACCTAGCCGCCCCTAGTCACTATCTCTTAATGGGGAAGGAATGTTCCAAGTTATATTGAAATTCTTGGCTCCCTTTTCACCCAATGATATTTATATAAAGACCACCCATCACACATAGTGAATAAATCAATTTATCCAAACTGATAGCAAATAGAAATCAGAGGAGTTGTACATATTAGCATATACCAGTTAACACAAAGAATGATTGATCTCTCCTTCTTAGAGCAAGATATTTTAATTCAACCAATAAAATGTTCCCAATCTCACCCAAGGGAAACTTCTCCAAAGGTTCTACAGTAAACTGAGAGTAGACATAATTCCTCAACATGTAGGCCTTTTTCCTAGAATCTTTCTCTCCCTTTAGGGACTTATCCTTAGAGAGAGCCTGGAGCCACATAGGTGTGTGTTCTCTTAGAGATGTGTAAGCCAAAAGGAAAAAAAAAAAGAAGCTCTCTTCTCTCAGGTTCTCTCCAATTCTGCCCCTCAGGCAGACATGGAGTTTTGAGTAATCATTCTTTCCACCAGTGAGGGGAATATTATACAAATGTCTAGGCTTGAGCCCCAGAATACACTTTATTGCTACATCCAGTGTCCTTTTGTCAGCCCTCAATCTTTTCAGCCTCTCTGTTGTATTAACGTTGGTTACCTACTGGATCACTCTTCTTCCTGGGCTTTTGTGACATTGCTTTTTCTTGATTCTTCTACTTGTCTGACCACTCCTTCTCAATCAATCTCCTTTGTAAGATCTTTATCCCTATCCTGCTACCTATGAATGAATGTATCCTAGGGCTCTCTCCTAGACCCTACTTTCTTCTCTCCCTACACTCTTTCTTAGTAATCTTGTCAGCTCCCATAATCCAACTATCATGTCTATGAAGACGACTCTCAGATCTATATATCCATCCATCATGTCTCCTCAGTTCTCATCCTACATCTCCAGCTGCCAGTTGAACTCCAATGGGATGATTCATAAGCATTTCAAATTTAACATGGTTGAAACAGAACTCAATTTTCCCCCACTGCCATTCCTTTTCTTTTCTTTTCCTTTTTTTTTAGTGAGGCAATTGGGGTTAAGTGACTTGCCCAGGGTCATACAGCTAGTAAGTGTTAAGTGTCTAAGGCCGGATTTGAACTCAGGTACTCCTGATTCCAGGGCCCGTCCTCTATCCACTGCACCACCTAGCTGCCCCTGCCATTCTTTTTCTAAACTTCTCTGTTGCATTGAGGATGCCACCATCCTTTCAGTCACCCAATTTCATAAACTTGGAATCATCTTTGATGCTTCTTTCCCCCTCTGCATAAATTCAGTAACCAAGTCTTAACCACATAACAGATACCACCCTAGATCATACTGTGAGGTGAAGTGAGTGTCACCGATTGCAGAATATATGGCAAAGAGTAAGTAAGATATAAGAAGACTGAAAAGGTAGGAAAGGCTTTGAATGCCAAATAGAGAGTTTTCTATTTGATCCTTGAGATAATAGGGAACTGGTGGAATTTATTGAATAGGGGAGTGGTGTGGTCAGCCCTGTGTTTTAGGAAGATTGCTTTGATAGTTAAGTTGAGGATGGAAACACACTTGAGGCAAGGAAACCAACCAGAAGACTGCTGCATTAGTCCAGGCATGAGGTGGTATTTCATAAATAATTATTGATTTTTATAGCACTCCCTCTGATATATCCCTCCAACTGAATGATATGTTATTCTCCCAAGGGACAACTATCCCAGGTCTAACCAGGAAAAGCCTCATACCAAAGGTGGAATTTGGGCTGAGTCTTGAAAGAAGCAAATAAGTGTAGCTAGGCAGCTAGAGTCAGGCCCTGGAGTCCTGAATTCAAATCTTTCCTCAGCCACTTATTAGCTGTGTGACCCTGGGCAAGTCATTTGACCCTGATTGCCTCAAAGAAAGAAAGAAGCCAAGAAAGCTAAGAGTTGGAGACGAGGAGGGAGAGCATTTCAAGCACATGGGATAGCTGGTATAAAGTCATGGAGTTGGGGCAGCTAGGTGGCGCAGTAGATAGAGCACCGGCCCTGGAGTCAGGAGTACCTGAGTTCAAATCCAGCCTCAGACACTTAATACTTACTAGCTGTGTGACCCTGGGCAAGTCACTTAACCCCAATTGCCTCACTTAAAAAAAAAAAGTCATGGAGTTGGAAGATGAATGGCCATGGGTAAAGAACAGTAAGCAGGTCAGTGTAGCTAGGTTGTGAGGAGAAGAGTAAAGTAGAAAAAGACCGGAAACATAGGAAGGGGCCTCATTGTGAAGAGCTTTAAGATGCCAAAGAAAGGATTTTATGTGTGATCACAGAGGTAATAAGGAGCCATTGTAGTTTATTGAGTAGGGAAATGACATGGTCTGGCCTCTATTTGGCAGCTGAGTAGAGGATGGGTTGTAGTAGGAGAGAAACCTGAGTCAGGGAGAACAATTAGGAAGTCATTGCAATAATCTAGTGAGGAAGTGATTAGAGCCTGTACTAAGGTGGGGGTTGTGTGAGTGGAGAGAAGGGGATTTCATAGAAAAATATTGTGAAGGTAAAAATGTCAAGATTTGACAATTGGTTGACTATGCTCACATAAGTGCAAGTCAACTTGCTCAGAGAAACTGAATTTTTTTTTTTGGTGAGGCAATTGGGGGTTAAGTGACTTTCCCAGGGTCACACAACTAGTAAGTGTCAAGTCTCTGAGGCTGCATTTAAACTCAGGTCCTCCTGAATCCAGGGCCGGTGTTCTATCCACTGCGCCACCTAGCTGCCCCAGAGAAACTGAAATTTGACAATACCTGTTGCTTAACACAGGAGACAGTATATTATGGTTCTGCTTTAAAAAAGGGAAGAGGAACACCTTTGCTTTCCCCTTCCCATTAGACACACTAGGCCATGTTTTTTAACTATAACAATTGGGAATGAGGATGGTAACAAGAGCAACTTGAGAAAGAAATGCAGTTATGTGACCAAAACCACAGCCTGGAGAATAGGGCCAAGGTTAGAGAAGGGCAAGTTGATTTCCCTACCAGAGAGAAGGCCAGGGAGAATATTTTTCCAGAAAAGTGTTGTTATGAGCTGGGGGCGGGAGCATATCCCATGGAGCTGGGCATGTGCACTTTGGGCAGGGGCACATGTGCTCTGGCCCTTCGATAAAGCCTTGATACCCGTGGTGGGTCAGGGTGCCAAAGAGAATAGGAAACTTCCAACAAAGATCTAGAGGGTCCAGAGGATCTCATTTGCTGAGGGAGATGCAACATTTGTTTCATGTAAGCTGAGTTAGTTTCTCCTTAAAGGGTCTGGAAAATCGTACCAAAGACTTGATTAGACTGAGGCTTGAATTGTTGATGTGGTTTCTTGTTCCTTTGGAGTATAAAAGGCCCAGCCTGTAAAGAGTCAGTACTTCTCAGACTTGACAGAATCCTCACTGCCCTTCAAGTCAACACATCATCCTGACCTGGGCTCTATAGACTGTGATAAGTGCGGAAGTAGAAAGGAGCTTTGTCCTCTCAAATCAGGGTTGTATCTGCATTGCATTTTTATTGCTAAGCAAACTTCTTTTTATTAGATGTCATATGGTCCATGAGTATTTTTTTTCTTTTTGGTGGGGCAATGGGGCTTAAGTGACTTGCCCAGGATCACACAGCTAGTAAGTGTCAAATGTCTGAGGCTGGATTTGAACTCAGGTCCTCCTGAATCCAGGTCCGGTGCTTTATCCACTGCACCACCTACCTGCCCCAAAGGGCCATGAGTATTCACTGCATTCCAATCCCAAGCCTGAACCACTGGACTGGTCTGAGTTATGTTGGATTGACAACAGTCACCAATCCAATCTAGCACAGGACCCAACTGTTTAGTCTCATATGATCTTAGCAAGGACAGAGCACGTGGATCCCTTGTCCCCCTCCCCATAGTGCCAAAGCATGAACACCCAGCTCCATAGGATATACTCCAAACCAACTCCCCACTTCATTTACATTTTAGTTATGTATGTGTATTCCTCTCTATCTCATCAATCATATTATAAGCTCTCTGGGGGCAGAGAACATTATTATTCTTTGTATCCCCTGTAATATCTTCTATTTGGCATAAGACCTGCCTTCTCCATAGTAGATCATCAACTGAATGAATAAATAAATGATTATGAAAGGTCAAATGGGCAATCCAGGGAAATTCTTCTTAGAGATCCCAGTGATGAATTTTTCAGTTGAAGAAACATTTGAAGAACATCTGCTAAGTTGTAGAAGAGTCAGGAGAATGTCAACATGGATAAAATTCTTGAAGTATTGAATTTTTTTTTTTTTTGCTGGGCAGTGAGAGTTAAGTGACTTGTCCAGGGTCACACAGCTAGTTAGTGTGTGTCAAGTGTCTAAGGCCGGATTTGAACTCAGGTCCTCCTGAATCCAGGGCCAGTGCTTTATCCACTGTGCCACCTAGCTGCCCGGACTATTTTTTACCTTTATTTATATTCCTAGCATTTAGTACAGTGCATGGTATATAGTAGGTGCTTAATAAATGCTAGTTTAGTTGACTTGGCCATCCTCCTCCTCCTTACCATCCTTATTGTTATCACTACCATCTTTATAGTCACTGTCATGGTCACAATCACTAGGTTGGGTATACTTTTCTTCACTTTGCCTTTCTTTGTTTTGTTTTGTTTTTTTAATTTTTTTAGTGAGGCAATTGGGGTTAAGTGACTTGCCCAGGGTCACACAGCTAGTAAGTGTTAAGTGTCTGAGGCCGGATTTGAACTCAGGTACTCCTGACTCCAGGGCCGGTGCTCTATCCACTGCGCCACCTAGCTGCCCCACTTTGCCTTTCTTTGAATTTCCAGTGCCTGGCAAATGGTAGGTCATTAATAAATGCTAGTTGATTTACTGACTGACTGTACATCTTTTACTGAAAATATAAATGGGTTCCAGGAGGATTTGGATTGATAGCTCTGTGAAAGGTTGACTATGTAACCTTAAATCTCATTTTTTTTTTATCTGTAAATTTGAAATATTTCCTTGTCTCTCTCTCAGGATCATTGAATTGTTTTGAGAAAAGGGCAATGTGAACTGGGTGGGAGGACATGGACAAGAAGTACAACAGCTCACATTCTGTAACATTTAGCAGTTCACAAAGCATTTCCATTACTTAATCCAGTGGGGTAGGTAACACATTATTCCTATTTTACTAAGCTCCCCATTAGATTGTAAACTCTTTGAAGGCAGGTTTTGCCTCTTTTTGTATCCTCAGAGCTTAGAGTAGTGCCTAGCACATAGTCAGTGCTTAATAAATTTTGATTGATTGATGAAGAAATTGAGGACCAAGATTATATAACTAAATCTTTATGGAGTTTCTCAGTTAAGTACTTCTGGAATTTATTTTTTTATATTTTCAACCAGTACCATCATGGACAATGAGTTTCATAAGTTTAGGTCTGGTTGTTTAAAATGCTTGGTTCCTTTTATCAATCTTTTTTTGTTTGTTTTTTGTTTTGTGGGGCAATGGGGGTTAAGTGACTTGCCTAAGGTCACACAGCTAGTAAGTATCAAGTGTCTGAGGCTGGATTTGAACTCAGGCACTCCTGAATCCAGGGCCAGTGCTTTATCCACTGCGCCACCTAGCTGCCCCTCCTTTTATCAATCTTAAACTAACCTCTCTCAAGCTTCAAGGGGAACTCCCCTGAAGTCTAGTATATTTGGATTTGGTGAACAAGTCCCTGTTCATCCTATACTTCTGTTAGTGGAGGGGCAGCTAGGTGACGCAGTGGATAAAGCACTGGCCCTGGATTCAGGAGGACCTGAGTTCAAATGTGACCTCAGACACTTGACACTAGCTTTTGTGATCCTGGGCAAGTCACTAAACCCTCATTGCCCTGCAAAAACAAAAACAAAAACAAATATTTCTGTTAGTGGTCATTCAAATATAGCCTCACCTAAAAGAAGAGAGATGGATGATTTGCCCTCTCAAGTTTGTTCTAGTCCTGTATGTCAGAGAGGTTAGATAGTGGTGAGAGGTGAAGACCTAATCAGGTCAAGGGTGTGTGATCAGATAAGGTCAAGTGGTTCACAAACTCCTTTTTTTTAATTTTTTTTTTTTTTTTAGTGAGGCAATTGGGGTTAAGTGACTTGCCCAGAGTCACACAGCTAGTTAAGTATTAAGTGTCTGAGGCCGAATTTGAACTCAGGTACTCCTGACTCCAGGGCCGGTGCTCTATCCACTGTGCCATCTAGCTGCCCCCACAAACTCCTTTTTAAACAAAGTGAGAAATGAAGTGAAAGCACAGTGGACTTAGAGTTGGGAGAAAGCAGGTGGTATGGCAGATAGAATATTAAATTTGGAGTCAGGAAGATCTGAGTTCAAATCCTGCCTTGGACAATTACCAGATTTGTGACGCTGGGCAAGTCACTGGACTTCTCTCAGCCCCATTATCCCCATTTGGGGATAATAATAGCACCTACCTCCCAGGGTTGTTGTGAGGATCAAATGAGCTAATACATATAAAGAGTTTTGCAGACTTTAAAGTGCTATATAAAAGGTAGCTAGTATTATTTATTCCTTTCCCTGACCATGGTGAGTGGGATGGGAAGTACACCCACTGACCCCTGTAATAGAGACTCGAGGAGAAAGGAGGCCGAAGCATTGATTTTATTTCTTTTGAAAGAAAGGTGTACCACACTCACTGGGACAACCAGGAGGTGTGACACACCGGGATTAGAAATCAACCAGTTTTGGGGCAGCTAGGTGGCGCAGTGGATAGAGCACCGGCCCTGGAGTCAGGAGTACCTGAGTTCAAATCCGGCCTTGGACACTTAACACTTACTAGCTGTGTGGCCCTGGGCAAGTCACTTAACCCCAATTGCCTATCTAAAAAAAAAAAAATTAAAAAAAAAAAAAAAAAAGAAATCAACCAGTTTTTATACTTTTTACAGACATCTAATTTGAGCAAAATGTGGTAATTGGGTTCAGCAATAAATCTTTCTCCTGGGATGTTCAGCAATAAGTCTCTCTCCTGGGTCAGAGTGCCCCAACCTCAGGGGTTCAGCCATAGGTTATTTTGCAAAATTTCATGTTTCAGCAACAATTTATCATATCTACATAATGTCTCGGTGCAGACCCTATGAAGCAATTTTTAAGTTGATATGCCTATATTTAGAAAGGGGGATAGTAGCTTCCCATTATTGCCTCTCTCTAGAGAAAAAACAGAGAGAGAGAGAAATCGGGGGCTTTAAGGGGCTTTAAGACTTTGAGATCAGATCACTAGGCCGAAGGGGGGGGCACTTTCCATCTCAGTGGAGGGTCATACCCATATGTCCCTCTCAATGGGCAAATCACTCAGTTGCTTGGAGCCTCAGTTTTCTTATCTGCAAAATGGGGATAATAACACCATCTTAAGGGAATCATTATAAGGCTCAGAGAAGAGAAGGAGTGTAAAGCACTTTGTAAACCTTAAGATGGGATATAAAACTAAAATGGTTCACTGGTTCAGCCCAAGCTGACATTTTAAAGAAAATATTTAATGACTATCATGCATAAGGCAGGCACTAGGTGGCGCCATAGTGCATAGAATGCTGGGTCTGGAGTCAGGAAGACTCCTTTTGCAGAGTTAAAATCAGGAATGGATTTGAATCCATAAATGATTATAAGGCGACCATTTGGGCTGCCCACTCATTATTCCTTCCTATTCCCATGGGACCAGTCTACCTTCTTTTTTAAATTATACATTTCCTGGATGACTTTTTTTTTTTTAATTTGCAGGGCAATGAGGGTCACACATCTAGTAAGTGTCATTTGTCTGAGTTCAGATTTGAACTCAGGTCCTCCTGAATCCAGGACCCGTGCTTTATCTACTGTGCCACCTAGCTGCCCCCTTTGATGACATTCTTTACCCCTTTGCTGTTTCTTTTTCTTTATATGTTGTAGTTTGCTCCCATAAACCATTTATATTTTGATTGTCCTCTGCATCACACTCATTTTCATTTCTTGGGAGACTATTAAGTCTTATGTGTGTGAGAAAATAATTATTGATAATGGATTTCTTGGGGGACACAGGGACAGAGTCTTAGTCAACTTTCTCTTCACCCAGACTTGCCCTTTTGGGACCAGTCCAAGGGTGGATCAATAGAAATAGAGATTAAAACCACACCTATCTGAAGCGCCTTTGCCCTCAGGGGGTCTGTCAGGTCACATCAACCAATGCAATTGAATGAGGCTAGCCAATTAGCTTTGATCAGTGTGTAAGAGCTGCCTTGGTCGAAAGAGGAAAAGAGACTGGGATCTTGAGGTGAATGCCATTCTGGGACACGGGCTAGGTGAAAAAGGCTGTCCAGTAGCTCTTTCTCTAGGTAATGTAGGACTTCTGAACTTTGTTTGGAGCCATGTACTCTCTTAGAGACAATATGGTGCTGGGGGGTGGGGTGGGGGCGGGGTTTGGCTTGTGTTAAATGAGGTCAATGTTCTAACATTTAATATGATTTAATAAATGCTTACTGCCAAAACTGGTGCAATAGCCATTAATTTATAAGTAGCAATATCTTAGAAACCCCAGCATAGTTCCCCAATAATTTAGACAGAAACAGGCTAGCCCCCCAATATTTTAAATGACACTATCAATACTTATTGGTGTTCTCTATCACATTTTTTTTTTAAGCTCTGATCAGATCTGAGAATTTTTCCATGACCTTAGTATCTTTCCCTCCTTCTGATCTCTTGTGGAATAAATTATCCCTCATATATCATTTGTAAATACACTTGAATCACTGTGTATAAACTTGGTCTAATTCAGATGCTGTTCTCGTTGTTTCTTTAGCATAATTTATACTTCCTCTAAAACATATCCCTGACTGTGATGTTGGAGTTTGAGGGTATGACTCTATTGTTCTTGATGATGAAACTGTTAGTTGTTGGGGGTTTTTTTGTTTGTTTGTTTGTTTTTGCAGGGCAGTGGGGGTTAAGTGACTTGCCCACTGTCACACAGCTAGTAAGTGTCAAGTGTCTGAGGCCGAATTTGAACTCAGGTACTCCTGAATACAGGTCCAGTGCTTTATCCACTGCGCCATCTAGCTGCCCCCGGTTTGTTTGTGTTTTTTTAAGTCTGCAGATCTTTTTCATCTTTTTCCTTTTTGTTGTCCTTCTAGTTCCATTCTTAAATGCTCTCAGGACAAGTCTACTTAGTTTTGTTCTCTCAGCAAGCAATGTTCAACTTGGGTTTACCTTCCACTAATTCTCTTCACTTCATTGGGGCACTATTACTCAGCCTCTTCCATCATCCTTCTCTGTAAGTTTTTACAAATTAGTTTTTACTTTAAAGTGGTATTACCCTTGTCTGCTATCTCTCATTGGCAACTAAGTGAAGTATTTGCTGAATAACGCACTTTTTAGTCTCTTTTGGTTGGATTGTAGATCAAACAAGATAACATTTATAAAGTGCTTGGCACATTGTAAGTGCTAAATAAATGCCTGTTGGAATGACTAATATGGTAATGTTTTACATAACTGCACATGTATAAACTATATCTAATTGCTTACCACCTCAGGGAGGAGGGAAGGGAAAAAGGAAGGGAGGAAGGAATAGAATTTGGAAATCAAAACTTTAAATAAAAGTTTTTATTATCAAAATGAATGAATGAATGAATGCTTTTTCCCTTCTCCCTTCTCCTGTACTGCCAATTGATTCAGATGGGTTAAACTTCTATGTGAAATTATTATTGTGTGTTATCTATACTATGTTACCTATTTTTCATTAACAATAATTTGTTGGACACAGCAGTAAATTAATATAGCAATCTCCTGTTTGATAAACCTAAAGACTCCAGCTTCTGGGATAAGAACTCACTATTTGACAAAAACTGCTGGGAGAACTGGAAAATAGTATGGCAGAAACTAGGCATAGGCCAACATTTTACACCGTACACCAAAGTAAAGTCAAAATGGGTACAAGATCTAGACATAAAGGGTGATACCATAGGCAAATTAGAAAAGGAAGGAATAATTTACTTGTCAGATCTATGGAGAGGGGAAGTATTTGTGACCAAAGATGAGATAGAGAACATCACAAAACTCCGCGTGTATCATTTGGACTACATTAAATTAAAAAGGTTTTGCATAAACAAAACCAATGCAAACAAGATTAGAAGGAAAGCAGAAAGATGGGAAATAATTTTTACAGTGTTTCTGATAAAGGCCTCATATCTAAAATATGTAGAGAACTGAAGCAAATATACAAGAATATTGAGAAATGGTCAAAGGATATGAACAGGCAGTTTTCAGATAATGAAATTAAAGCTATCTACAGCCATATGAAAAAATGTTCTCAATCACTCCTGATTAGAGAAATGCAAATTAAAACTACTACTAGGTATAAGGTACCGCCTTATACCTATCCAATTGGCTAATAAAACAAAAAAGGGAAATGATAAATATTAGAGAAGATGTGGGAAAATTGAAACACTAATGTACTGCTGGTGGAACTGTGAACTGATCCAATCATTCTGGAGAGTAATTTGGAACCATGCCCAAAAGGCTATAAAACTGTGCATGCTCTTTGACCCAACAATACCACTACTAGGTCTATATCTCAAAGAGATAATAAAAAAGGGAAAAGGAGCCACATGTACAAAACTATTTATATAGCTGCTCTTTCTGTGGTAGCAAAGAATTGGAAATTGAGGTGATGCCCATCAACTGGGGAATGGCTAAACAAATTGTGGTATATGAATGTAAATGGAATACTATTGAGTTATAAAAAAATAAGCAGGGGCAGCTAGGTGGCACAGTGGATAGAGCACGGGCCCTGGAGTCTGGAGTACCTGAGTTCAAAGCTGGCCTCAGACACTTAACACTTACTAGCTGTGTGACCCTGGGCAAGTCACTTAACCCCAATTGCCTCACTAAAACAAACAAACAAACAAAACAAAAACAAAAACAAAAAAACCCCAAGCAAATGGATTTCAGAAAAACTTGGAAAGACTTACATGAATTTTGATGCCCAATGGAATGAGAAGAACCAAGAGAATATTGTACACAGTATCAACAACATTGTGTGATAAGTGTGTGATAGATCTAACTCTCCTCAGCAATGCAATAATCCAAGACAATGCCAAAAGACTTATGGTGGAAAATGCTCTCCACATTAAGAAAAAGAACTATGGAGTCTGAATGCAGATTGAAGTTTACTATTTTCAATTTTGTTGTAACTTTTTTGTTACTGTTCTTGTTTATTCTTTCTTGTATTTTTTCTTTTGTTCTGATTCTTCTCTTACAACATGACTAATGTGGAAATATGTTTAACATGATTGTAATGTATAACCTATATCAAATTGCTTGCTGTTCTCAGGAGGGAGAAGGAAAGGAAGGTGGGAGAAAAATCTGGAACTCAAAAAAAATCTTTGCATGTAATTGGAAAAATAATTAAAATAAATAAAATTTTTAAAAAACATCAACTTGTTTGAATAGGTTAGGACTAAGTTGTTTCAACTGCATGCCATATCTTTTCACATTTTTTCTTCTAGTTTTGTACTAATTTTGATCTTTGCTCTGACAAGTCTTGGTCTGACTGCTGATTCAGGACTAGGAAGAAATAGATCCTTAAACTACCAGTTCAGTACTGTTGCCCTACTGGTATCACAGTGCCTGGTACATTGTAGGTACTTAATAAATGCTTGTTGATTGTTTATACCTATTATAGAAGAAAAGAAGCAGAGGACCAAAGAAAAGAGACAACTAAATCCAGGTCCCACAGAGAATCAGAGATAATTGAGAAATGAAATGTAGGTCTCTTCGTTCCCAGCAAAATTAGTTCCTCTCAACCTTAGGACAGTAAAAACTCAAGAGATTTTATGTGATACACAACATCATCAGCATGATGTAGAAGATAGAGACCCACTCTCAGAATCAAGAAGACCTGAGTTCAAATCTCACTTCTCACACATACTAGATGTGTTGCCCTGGCCACATCTCTTAAATTCTCTATGCCCCTAGTTGTAGAAAAGGCAATATATTCATATTGGTAAAAGGAATTGAGGAGCAGCTAGGTGGTGCAGTGGATAAGAGCACCAGCCCTGGATTCAGAAGGACCTGAATTCAAATTTGGCCTCAGACACTTGACACTTACTAGCTGTGTGTCCCTGGGCAAGTCACTTAACCCTCACTGCGAAAGGAAGGAAGGAAGGAGAAGGAAGGAAGGAAGGAAGGAAGGAAGGAAGGAAGGAAGGAAGGAAGGAAGGAGAAGGAAGCAAGGAAGGAAGGAAGGAGAAGGAAGGAAGGAAGGAAGGAAGGAAGGAAGGAAGGAAGGAAGGAAGGAAGGAAGGAGAAGGAAGGAAGGAAGGAAGGAAGGAAGGAGAAGGAAGGAAGGAAGGAAGGAGAAGGAAGGAAGGAAGGAGAAGGAAGGAAGGAAGGAAGGAAGGAAGGAAGGAAGGAAGGAAGGAAGGAAGGAAGGAAGGAAGGAGAAGGAAGGAAGGAAGGAAGGAGAAGGAAGGAAGGAAGGAAGGAGAAGGAAGGAAGGAAGGAAGGAGAAGGAAGGAAGGAAGGAAGGAAGGAAGGAGAAGGAAGGAAGGAAGGAAGGAAGGAAGGAAGGAAGGAAGGAAGGAAGGAAGGAAGGAGAAGGAAGGAAGGAAGGAAGGAAGGAAGAAAGGAGAAGGAAGGAAGGAAGGAAGGAAGGAAGGAGAAGGAAGGAAGGAAGGAAGGAGAAGGAAGGAAGGAAGGAGAAGGAAGGAAGGAAGGAAGGAAGGAGAAGGAAGGAAGGAAGGAAGGAAGGAGAAGGAAGGAAGGAAGGAAGGAGAAGGAAGGAAGGAAGGAAGGAAGGAGAAGGAAGGAAGGAAGGAAGGAAGGAAGGAAGGAAGGGAGGGAAGGAAGGAAGGAAGGAAGGAAGGAGAAGGAAGGAAGGAAGGAAGGAAGGAAGGAAGGAAGGAAGGAAGGAAGGAAGGAAGGAAGGAAGGAAGGAAGGAAGGAAGGAAGGAAGGAAGAAAGGAAGGAAGGAAGGAAGGAAGGAAGGAAGGAAGGAAGGAAGGAAGGAAGGAAGGAAGGAAGGAAGGAAGGAAGGAAGGAAGGAAGGAAGGAAGGAAGGAAGGACTCTGTTTCCGGGCTGCAGTATCCCAAGCTTAAGAAGTCCCGGGTGGTATGACTTAAGGAGGATCAGGTTCTTCACTTGCCTGGCCTATTCCCTGGTCTGTAGATGACCCCAGACCAACTTGCTAATCAACCAGTTTTGTGTGTTGTGGTTGTCAGCTTTGCCGAGCCTGTGCCCCTCCCCCACCTGATCCACTGATTCAGAGGCTCTGGGGGTCTGCTTCTCTGGTGAGGCCTTCCTGGGACTGGATCTGTGTCAGGGTGATTGTGGGATTGGGCTCCACTCCTATATCAGTACAGCAGCTCCCTCCTTCTGACCTTCCAAGCTGTTCTTGGTTAGAAGATGATTTCAGCACATTCATCTATGGGTTTTGCTGCTCCGGGCATTGTCCTATGGCGTTATTTGGATGTTTTTTGGAGCAATTGTGTCATGAGTTCTCCATGATGCCTTTTCATGGGCCCCTTCCTTCCTGTCTCTCCTCCCTTTTATATATTGTGTTCTCCCATTAGAATAAAAAAGCTCCTTGAGGGCAGAGACTGTCTTTCTTTTTGCTCATATTTGTATTCCTAGCCTGTAGCAGAGTATCTAGCACATAATAGGCACTAACTAAAGGCTCGTTGACTTGATCACATAACATATATGCCTTTTTACAATGGCTTATCTATGCTGTATTTTGTTGTTCAGTTGTTGTAGTCATGTTTGACTCATTGTGATCTTTATTTGGCAAAGATATGGGAGTGGTTTGCCATTTCCCTCTCCAGCTCATCTACAGGGTCTAAGTGACTTGCCCGGGTCACACAGCTAGCAAGTGTCTGGGGTCAGTTTTGAACTCAGGAAGATGAGTCTTCCTGACTCCAGGCCAGGCACTCTATCCACTATACCACCTAGCTGTCCCTATACTTGTACAACCCTTTATGGTTTATGACATTCTTTTTTATATATTATCACATCTCAACCTCACTATAAACCTGTAACATAAGTAAGGTATAATTATCCCCTTCTTTTTTTTTTTTTTAAGTGAGGCAATTGGGGTTAAGTGACTTGCCCAGGGTCACACAGCCAGTAAGTGTTAAGTGTCTGAGGCCGGATTTGAACTCAGGTACTCCTGACTCCAGGGCCGGTGCTCTATCCACTGCGCCACCTAGCTGCCCCCTAATTATCCCCTTCTTAAAGAGAAATGGTGTATATATTAACAACAAGACAATATGAAGTTAAGGGACAAATGAGTTGTACAGATAAGAAGTACTAGAGGAGTTTAGAGTATGAAGAGATCACTAGGGGCTGGGGGTGGTCAGGGAAGGCTTCATTTAGGATGTCTAAAAGGATAGGAGACTTTCAACAGACAGAAAACGTCATACAGATAGTAAGAACCCAAGCTGGGATCCCAACCCAGGCCTTATAATTCCAAATTATGGTGCCCCCCCCATTACATCATATTATATCAGAAGGAAGGCCCACGTGAACAAAGTTATAGAAATGGGTATAGTCACAGTATGTTCACAGGAGAGTGAGTAGATCAAATTGGATGAAGCAAAAAATTCATCACAGAAAATGGCAAGAGACAAGTCTACAAAGGTAGGTTGGGGACAGATTGTGGAAAGTCTTGAACATCAGACTAGTAATTTGAACATTATTCTGTACTTCATGTCAGATGTAGAGGGGTGGATAGGAAGAAACATGAAATTCACTTAGCGTGGTTATCTCAGCTGCCCACCAAGTATTCTATTTGGTCCAATTCATGGCCAGAAGTCTGTTGAGTATTGAGAAGTCACTCACTCCCCGTGAATCCAATCACCGCGGCAGGCACACATCAAATAGAGAACACACAGCCTCCATCTGAAAAGCCAGTCTAACACTCCAGCTCCTCAATTCATGAATATGCTTTTGCCACATCTAAAGCGGCTGCTTAGCAAAGATATTACAGGATGGGTCCCTGATTTGACCTTTTGTATCTCCATCCATCCCACTGTGCTAAAAGCAATTATGTACTTCTCACGTGTGGCTATTGGAATGGGAAGTCACTTAGTTACTCGCCCCTTTTCACACTCCAACTATATCCTCTTGCTCATTCCTTTCTCCTTTTCCACGACAGCCTGCACAGCATGTTTCCTCCACTGTTCAACAGAGTCTAAAATGGCATTTAAAAGAGGCGATTCGTGGTAGAAACAGGTGGAAATAGTAGCTGTCATAGTTATTAGCATTCTCTTTGCCAGTTGTAACTTTGGTGCTGAGAAACCAAGGAGAGGAACATCCTGAAGAGGATGGGGGAAACAGAGAGAGGCCTGGGCTCTTTTTCGTTTTCATTTTTGTTTTTGTTTTTTGGTTTTTTTTTTTTTGTGGGGCAATGGGGGTTAAGTGACTTGCCCAGGGTCACACAGCTAGTAAGTATCAAGTGTGTCAAGTGTCTGAGGCCTGATTTGAACTCAGGTACTCCTGAATCCAGGGCCGGTGCTTTATCTACTGCGCCACCTAGCTGCCCCCGGGCTCTTTTTCAAGGGGTTGGGGCAACTTTCTATACAGCAAAGGAACTCTAATGTCAAAAAAATGGGCAGGTGATAGGATCACAAATTTAAATTTGAAAAGGACCTTAGGGGCCATTGAATCCAACTCCCCGCCCCCCCCTTTTTTTTTTACCAACAAAGAAACTGAGGTCCAGAGAGATTAAGTGAATTGCTTGGTGTCAAGTGTCTGAAGCAGGATTTGAACTCAGGTCTTATTAACTATAGGTCAGTACCTTGTGTTAGGTGTTCTGGTGGTCCTCCCCTTTGTCCACATTTATGTGTGCATCTATTTATGGATATGCAGACCTCTGTGTGTGTATATGTATATTTGCATGAGTATATGAAGGTTTAAGCCTGTTGTATCTGTGTATATCAATGTGCTGGCTCCAACTCTTGTGAGTTGTGTCATTGAGCAAGTATTTAACCTCTTTGAGTTTCCTCTTCGATAAAATGGAGGTAGTCATCTTTGCACTAGTTACCTCAGAAAATTGTGGTAAGCCTTAAATGTAGTTCCCACTTCTGACCTCCGTGACCTTCGCATTCCCCTGAAGGATGGTCTAGTGATCCTGGATCCAGTCAATTCTACTATAAAATCATTGTACTATGCAAAAGAATGCAATAAAAGCAACAAAATTAATGGGAAAATTGGATTAGGGGCACAACAGTCCAAAATATCATCAATAGTCATTAAAAAAAAGATAGGAACCTAATAAAAATAGTATCACAGTCTTATACATTTTAAATGGTTAAGAAATACATAAATACTACACTAAATAGTGGCAGCATTTGGGGCATCCACTACGCTAAGCTGCCTCCCACCTAGTTCAAAACTTTAATTTTCCAGATGAGGATACAGAAGGCCAGGAAAATTAAATAATTTACCCCAAGTCATAGAGGTAGTAAGTATCAGGGGTGGGATGTAAACTGAAATCCTGTCATAAGATCACAGAATCAGAGATTTAGATTTAAAAGGGAATTTAATATCCAAAGCCAGGACTCCTTCCATTGTAAATACTTGATGGTTAATTAGTTGATATAGGTCATTCACTCTGGACTTCTAGATCAGTGAGTTTAGTGCAGAATGACTAGGAGGCGTACTTTTGTCCTTTTATGGGTGAATTGGATCCATTAACTGCTTGAATTAGCATTGCTCTCCATTTTGGCTTCAGAGCCATTTACCAGATATGATTTCAGGGAAGTTTGGGTAGGACCGCCTACAAGAAAATATCACTCCCATCACTTTTCATTATATCATTATTATTTCATTCTTTTGTACTTTCTTGTGTTAAGATTTTATTCACCGGGGGCAGCTAGGTGGCGCAGTGGATAGAGCACTGGCCCTGGAGTCAGGAGGACCTGGGGTTCAAATCTGGCCTCAGACACTTAACACTTAGTAGCTGTGTGACCCTGGGCAAGTCACTTAAATCCAATTGCCTCCAAAACAAACTAACAAACAAACAAACAAGATTTTATTCACCAAATCTGAACCTGGGAAAAATCCATTGTCAGCTTGGAGTATAATCCCTTGTGGGTGCACCTGAACCAGGTATCTCCTGGAGAGTCCTGGACCTCAACCTAAAAAGAGTAGAAGAGAATGAAGGCAGCACCCAAGGAGGGAAAACATCTCTATTAGCCTCCAGGGATGACTGACTGTGCCTCTGGATGACTTACTTCAAGGTAGGGAATGCCAAGGGAAATCCAAGGTGTTACCATGGATAGAGCACTGAGCCTAGAGTCAGGAAGATATGAGTTCAAATCCAGTCGTATATACTTACTAGCTGTGTGAACCTGGGCAAGTCACTTAACCCCTATTTGCTTCACTTCCACATCTTTAAAAATGGGGACGCACTGGATAAGGAAATGGCAAACCACTCCAGTATCTTTGCAAACAAAACCCTATGGACTTTCACATAGAATCAGACAGAACTGAACAAGAAAATGGGGATGGCAGCCACCTCAGGGAGGAAGTGATCATGTCCCTCTCCCCTCTTGCCAAGGAATTGCCCCCACTCCATATCAGTACCCTTTTGACCCACGTTAGTTGGGACTCAGCAAACACATATAAGAAACTTTAGTTATCATCAATGTTTTGTTTGAAGATCATCTGAAGGGTGGGTGGAGAGCACTGTGCTAAGCACTTTACAAATATCATCTTGTTTGAGGGGAGCCTTAGTGTAGGAGCCATGGGCTGGTAGGAATACCACCAGGGAAGGAAGGGAGCCATGGACTTAGAACTCTATGTAAGTTTATCCAGGACTTGCCCATCCCTGGTCTCAAATATTATACCTAATGCCAATGCTAACTCATAGTGCCACACTGGTCACAAATGGAACTGATGGAATACGGATGGTTCAATGTTACTGTTATGAGTCCCCAAAGAGTACTGGCAGGAGGTAGCTTCATAGAGAGGTAGAGCTTGACTTAGACGTTGAAGGATGGGTGGGATTCAGATTGGAGGACCCGAAAGGGGACTAATTTCTAGGCAGAGGTTCAGCTTTAGCAAAGGTATGAATAAACCCATCCCAGTTTTGATCAGCCCTCCTGTCTGGGAGGTGTTGAAATGGGAAACTGGAAAACTCTGTCTAATTTAGATGGAGAAGTGCATAGGATGCTGGGGCTTTTAAGTTAGAAAGACTTCAGTTTCAGTCCTGCTGTGTGACCTAGGCTTCAGCTTCTTCACTGAAATGAGGAAAATGAGGGGGTTGGACTCAGTGGCCTCTGTGGTACCTTGCAGCTCTCAGTCTCTGATTCTGTGTCACTTCTTTCTGGGCCTCAGTTTCCTCTTCTGTAAAGGTAGTGCTTTCTATGATCTTGACTGAATCATATGACCTGGTCATTTTTCTGAAAATGGACTTAATTCCTCAGCTTGCCTTTACCAGGCCAGGATGCCCAAGCAAAGAATCTTCTCTCCCATCACCCAGAGGGCCCAGGCTCCTATCAGCAAAGCCGTGACCTGTTCCAAATGAGGCAAAACAGTGAGATTGCCAATTGCCTGTGGAGCCTGCCAAAACTAGGTGTGATTGTGAGCATAGTAACATCCCCAACTTGATGCTGAAATGCTACGATCTCTTTTTTGAAAGGGAAAGGAGGAAAATGCTCTAATTAACAGTCATTTGTCAGAATAACACAAATAAATGGGAGGGGGGAAAAGGTTGAGTAGAGAAAAGGGAGGGATGGGGAGGTCATATAGAAGTTTATTGTTGCAAGGTATATTGTTGCCTAGAGATGGGAATGGGGTCAGAATTGACTTAGATGGAAAAGAGTTTTTCTGTTTATCAAATTCCAAAATGCAAACAGGCAGTTAAATGTTTTCTGTCACAAAACAGTTAATTAATAAGGTTAGGTGTAAATTTGTTATGCCACCTGAGCCTTTTTTAAGTAATAAAGAGTAATTTGGAGAGTAAATAGTGTATTCCCTTGTGCTGAATCCTGGTTTGGTAGGGGTTGAGTGGAAGAATGGAAAACCAAGAGATTTCCCAGAAAGCCTCAGCCTTGACCCCTTTCCCCCTCTTGGCTCCACTTTGAAGGCTTGTACCTGGGTTTCCTCAGTTTCCCCAACTGCAAATTGAGAATATTGCCACTATCCACTGCTCTTATACATGGACCGTTGAACAAAGGTGGAGAAAATCACAAAACCGTGCTAACTGGATCTGCTTCAAATTTATGTCACATGATCTCAACTGGGCCCTCACCACAAGGCAGTCCTTTTAAACTTCCCTAATTGGTTCACAATCTCTCTCATGACAGCAAACCTTAAAGTGCCATGTGATTTATAAAGATATATATATATGTGTGTGTGTGTGTGTGTGTGTGTGTATGTATATACATATATATAATAGAATACCTAAAATAATAATAGCATAGTTATTATTACTTTCAAATACAAAGTCTTAACTAATTCTAAGTTACTAGTGTCCCAGCCCTCTTACTTGTTTTTACTTTGTATATATTTTATATTCACTTTTGTTGTTGTTGGTTTTTTTTTTAAGTGAGGCAATTGGGGTTAAGTGACTTGCCCAGGGTCACACAGCTAGTAAGTGTTAAGTGTCTGAGGCCGGATTTGAACTCAGGTACTCCTGACTCCAGGGCTGGTGCTCTATCTACTGCGTCACCTACCTGCCTCTATATTGATTAATTTTAATAAACATATCAGCCTGAGACTATTAGGTGAAATTTAAGCAAGTGCCTGACTGGGAGTGACTTAGGTTCTGTGGTAAATGGAAAAGAACCAACATCTTCCCAGTTGCTACAGTCTTCTTGTAGGGTTGGTGGGGGACAGAGGGTCTGAGAAAAGAAATCACACCTTCGTATTGCTCCAGTCTGTCCCCTCTTTCTTAATCCTTTCCTTGACTCAAAGTAGAACTTGAGTCAAGCATCTTATGTTCAACATAAGAAAAATAAGTCTTCTTAGTCCTTTCCTCAACGGTTTCCACTAAAGGGTGTGCCTTTATACACTGAGTTGAGGTTAATTAATACTAAAGAAGTTTAATGTGTATATCTTATATGTATCTCATTTTGGGGGGATGGTGAGGTATATGGGATATTCAAGGAAGACTAGTACCTCTACTATGAGGGCTGCTCATCCACTTTTTTTTTTTTAGTGAGGCAATTGGGGTTAAGTGACTTGCCTAGGGTCACACAGCTAGTAAGTGTTAAGTGTCTGAGGCCGGATTTGAACTCAGGTCCTCCTGAATCCAGGGCCAGTGCTCTATCCACTGCACCACCTAGCTGCCCCCTGCTCATCCACTTTTGGTATTTACTTGGCACGTAATTCTCTCCTGTGACTCCAAGAAGCT
Source organism: Dromiciops gliroides (assembly GCF_019393635.1). Classification (NCBI taxonomy): domain Eukaryota; kingdom Metazoa; phylum Chordata; class Mammalia; order Microbiotheria; family Microbiotheriidae; genus Dromiciops; species Dromiciops gliroides. The sequence continues at coordinate 608,494,185 of NC_057862.1, read as the reverse complement.
GTACCACACGTGCAGTGGCCATACCCTGGTAAACCATCTCAGCAGATGGACCAAATCAGGTTAAGGGTAATCAAAGGCCTCCAACCCATTAGTGAGTTAAGAGTGTATCTACTAGGGGCAGCTAGGTGGCGCAGTGGATAGAGCACCGGCCTTGGAGTCAGGAGGACCTGAGTTCAAATCTGGCCTCAGACACTTGACACTTACAAGCTGTGTGACCCTGGGCAAGTCACTTAACCCCAATTGCCTCACCAAAAAAAAAAAAAAGAGTATATCTACTCCCGGCAAGTAAAAACTTCCTATCAGAATTGGTGGATGAGAACAATTTGTTCCAATAGCCACAAAAGCAACAAGAGTAGGTGCTGTGGAGCACTTGGAGTTTGGTCAGATATCGTTGAGGCCAAGGTGATCCACTGCATCCTGGACCATTGCCAGTCATCCTGATTTTTGTCTTGCTCAGGGAGAAGCTGATGACTTTGGGCAACTCTGCCTCACTTAAATCCAATTCAACCATGAGTCAAGATCTAACCTTGTGGCTCTGTCATCGGTTCTCTTTCTCTCTTTTTTTCTGCTGGTTAAGTGACTTGCCCAGGGTCACACAGCTAGTACGTGTCAAGTGTCTGAGGTCAGATTTGAACTCAGGTCCTCCAGAATCCAGGACTGGTGCTTGATCCACTGTGCCACCTAGCTGCCCTTCTGTCATTGGTTCTCTTCAAAAAATAAGAACAAACAAGACCTTCATTTCTTACATATTATCTCCCTCATTAGAATATGTTCCTTGAGAACAGAGGTTGTTTTTGCCTTTCTTTGTTTCTCCCAGCACTTAATTCGGGGGTGGGCACATATGAAGTCCTTGATAAATGCTTGTTGCCAGACCGACTAATGACCCAGGAAGCAGTTTCCAATTCCCATGAACAAACATTTATTAAGGAATTACCAGAGCTTTGAGCAAAGGGGTCTCTTTTGTGAACTTTGAAGATACCTTGTTTGTCCTAAGGAATCATTCTTATTTTGAGGTTAGCTTTCTTATTTGCATTTCACTGTAAGTCTCTTGGTGAGGGAAAATGAAATTAGACTTCTAGTTAGCTAAATGATCTCCTGGCAGGGATTTCTCACTTCCTTTGCTGACAGTTGGACTCATTTTTATTTCATTCAGCTAGTGGGATGCTTTTGTACATAGCAGGCACCCAATTTATTTGTTGATAAGGTCATGGAATCATTGAATCTTTGGACTTGGAGACAATGAAAGGGGTCATCTCGGGCAAGCCCTAATAGGGTTTTCTCTCACTTGCCCAGGGGTTTGTTTGCTTACTTATTTCTTTTTCATCTCAAATTAGAGCTAGTAGTCCTGATGGGTTTTAATTGTCTTAAATGGTTCTATTCACAAGGCTAGGACTGAAATGGCAATTTAGAGGATGTGGGCCTTAACTAAAGAGGAGCAGATGATTGCTAAGGTCCCTTCCAGCTCTAGCACCTATGATACAATGAGATTTCTGCAGATAGGCTTTAACCCCTACATAATAATACATAGTCATCCAAGACAAAAGAAACATAGCCTTTATGGAGCTGCAATCTTTATAGTTCAAAAGGAAAGATTGAGGGGTGGCTAGGTGGTGCAGTGGATAAAGCATCGGCCCTGGATTCAGGAGTACCTGAGTTCAAATCCGGCCTCAGACACTTGACACTTACTAGCTGTGTGACCCTGGGCAAGTCACTTAACCCCCATTGCCCCGCAAAAACAAAAAAACAAAAAAAAAACACACAAAAAAGGAAAGATTGAGGGAGAAGAATTGGCAGTAGGCTTCACCATGAAATAACTGATGATGAAACAATACTGCTTCTGGTGTTACCAGCTATAAGGAATGGAAGCAAAGCTGATTTTTAATTTTATTTAGAATTATATTTTCCCCAAATTACATGTAAAAACAAATTTTAACATCAATTTTTTTTTTTTTGCGGGGCAATGGGGGTTAAGTGACTTGCCCAGGGTCACACAGCTAGTAAGTGTTAAGTGTCTGAGGCTGCATTTGAACTCAGGTACTCCTGAATCCAGGGCCAGCGCTTTAACCACTGCGCCATCTAGCTGCCCCTAACATCAATTTTAAAAACGTTGTATTCCAAATTCTCTTCCTCCCTCCTTCCCCCCCCTTAAGAACTCAAGCAATTCAATATAAGTTATACCTGTGTAGTCATACAAAACATTTCCACATTAGTCAGGTTATGAAAGAAAACAGATAAAAAAAAACTTTAGAAAAAGGAACTAACAAAAAATTTATTCTTCAGTCTGTATTCAGATACCATCAATTCTTTCTCTGTAGATGGATTGCATTTTTCATAAGTCCTTCAGAGCTGTCTTGGATCATTCAAAGCTTATTTTTTTTAAAGCATTATCACAAATGGAGGTGAAGTATGGGCTTTACTTTAGAGGAAACAGTGGATGGGAAAGCTAAATTAATCAAAAAGTCTCAAGAACCTGAGGTGTTCAACTCTTCACAGTTAGAACTGTGTAGACTTTTCAGTCATATTTTGAAAAGGCCTTCTGGAACATTGAGAAAATGTATTGGAAAACAAGGTTGACCTAATACTATTAAGTGAAAAACCAGAAGCTGGTCAATCATGAAACTTGAGAGTCAACTTGGGATTGGAAGAATGGACCAATGAACCTAGGTTCTGACAGCCTAGTTAGACAAATGTGAAACTACATTTGGGTGCATTCAGAAGGAAAAATCCCACTTGGAAAAGAAAGCTAGATTATTGTGGGAATGGAATGCCTGAAGGAAATTAATACATAGTAAGGCTAGAAAGTAAGTTGAAAGGCTTTTTTTTTTTTTTGATGAGGCAATTGGGGTTAAGTGACTTGCCCAGGGTCACACAGCTGGTAAGTGTCAAGTGTCTGAGTCCATATTTGAACTCAGGTTCTCCTGAATCCAGGGCCAGTGCTCTATCCACTGCGCCACCTAGCTGCCCCTGGAAGGCTTTTAAATGTCAAACAGGAGTTCATATTTGATACTAGGAGTGTTAGGAAAACATTGGAGTTTACTGAAGAGGAGAATGAATTGGTCAGGAGCCTGTGTTTTTAAAAAAAACTCACTTTGGGGGCCAGCTAGGTGGTTCAATGGATAAAGCATCAGCCCTGGTTTCAAGAGGATCTGAGTTCAAATCCAGTCTCAGACACTTGACACTTACTAGCTGTGTGACCCTGGGGAAGTCACTTAACCCTCATTAGCCCACAAAAACAAAAAAGGAAACTTTTTTTTTTTTAAAGCTTACTTTGGCAGCTACATGGAGAATGGATTGGAGAAGAGAAAGACTTGAAGCTGGAAGGTAATTACTTCTGTAGTCCTGGCAAAAGATGATGAGGGCCTGAAGAAGCGGGGAAGAACACATGAATGGAGAGATAGGGGACAAATAGGAGAGATGTCACAAAGGTAGAATAGACAAGAATTGGAAATTGATTGGATATATGAAATAAGGGAAAGTAAGTAGTTGCAGATGATTCGAAGATTGTGAAGCAAGCATAAAATGTTTCTAGTTTTCAATAAAGACTGGAAAGTCCTACGGTTAAGTGTGAAGAAACTAGAAATATACAAAATGAAAGAAATGCTAATCAGAATGAGTCATCATTATCTGTACCTGTCCTGATGATTCAAATTCAATCAAATATTTATTAAGTGACTGCTATGTAAGAGGAACCATATATATAAGGCACTAAGTACATCAAAATGGAAAATGAAAAACTGCTTCTTTGCAGAGGTGGGGGGAAATGGGTGTGAAACATTGTATATATAATGTCAGACTTTATTGATGTGATGTTTAGTTTTGCTGAACTATTTTTTTCTTCCTATAATTGATGGCTTTCTGAGAGAGAGACAAAAAGGGCATAATGGGAAATGTAGGTAACATAAAAACAAAATATAACCATAAAATTAGTTTTGAAAAACTGAGTTTAAAAGGCAAAGAATATTAAAGCTATGATTTTAATTGGACCCAAGCAAAGGGGAAGGGCAGCCAGATGATGCAGTAGATAGAGTGCCAGTGCTGGAGTCATGAGGACCTGAGTTCAAATTCTGCCTTGGACACTTAGTATCTGTATGATGCTGGGCAAGTCACTTAACCTTGTTTGCCTCAGTTTCCTCATCTGTAAATGAACTGGAGAAGGAAAAGACAAACCACTCCAGTATCTTTGCCAAGAAAACCCCAAATGTGGCCAGGAAGAGTAAGACACAACTAACTAACAAAAACAAAAACAAAGCAGAGAGGAGTGATGGGACAATGGAACTGTGGGGGGAGTGTCTATAAGGGACGCATACAGCTGCTCTAATATCAGAAATAATTAGAAGCCTATATATAATGCCTATAAAATAAATACTAAGTAATCGTGGGAGAGAGTACGCCAATATTTGCCTGAAAGATTTCATGCAGAAAGTAGCATCTGAGCTGAGTCTTTTTTGGGGGGAGGGGGGGGCAATGAGGGTTAAATGACTTGTCCAGGGTCACATGGCTAGTAAGTGTCAAGTGTCTAAGGCCGGATTTGAACTCAGGTCCTCCTGAATCTAGGGCCGGCGTTTTATCTACTGCACCACCTGGCTACCCTTGAGCTGAGTCTTGAAAGAAACCAAGAATGGGGGCGGCTAGGTGGTGCAATAGATAGAGCACCGGCCCTGGATTCAGGAGGACCTGAGTTCAAATCCGGCCTCAGACACTTAACACTTACTAGCTGTGTGACCCTGGGCAAGCCACTTAACCCCAATTGCCTCACCAAAAAAAAAGAAAAGAAAAGAAAAAAGAAACCAAGAATGTATATGTATGTTTGTGTATATAATAATGATAATAGCTGGCATTTATATAGCACTTAAAGGTTTACAATGAGCTTTACAAATATTTATCGCATTTTATCCTCACAACAACCCTGACAGGTAATATTATCCCCATTTTACAGATGAGGAAACTAGAACAGATAGCGGTCAGGGGACTTACCCAGAGTCACACAGCTAGTGTCTGAGGCTCAATTGAATTTAGGTCTTTTGGACTTGAGGTCCAGTTACTCTAATAATCACTGCACTAGCTAACTGCCCTAGGCATAGATATATGTGTATCTGTCTGTATGTCTATGTACATGTACCATATGTATATATATGCATGTATATTTCATGAGGTTTTAGGGTTTATAGCTGAAAGGGACCTCATCTCAGAGACAAAAATCATGATGTTAATGATAATAGCTGATAGTCCTATATGCACATGTGTGTATGCATATCTGTGGGCATGTATATGAACACACATACATGTATATATGTGCTTTTATTTATGTGTGTATGTATATACATATAAAACACACACACATATTCTGAGCCTATGATTTTGTCCCTGTAGGGATGTCCCTTAGAGTGAAGAACTACCTTTTCCAGTGCATAGCACCAGCTGTTTTGCAGCTTATAGAATTGAGTCCTAGAGAACAGCCCAGAACACTGAGAAGTTAAATGATTTGTCCAGGGTGACACGAGCAATATGCATCACATATATAAGCATGTATCTACATATAGTATACCTGTACAATGTTTGCAGATATATGTATATACATACTCATACCTGTCTATGTCTATCTGTACATACATATTTGTACATATGTACATACATGTGTGCATGTGTGTCTTTAGATCTTTATAGCTCTCTCCTATAACCCCATGATTCTTGGAAGATTGAGCCAAACCTACCTCTTCTATAAGGGCAAGATTGGGGCGGAGGGATGCCAGAGAGTGAATGAATTATAAATACCATCTCCCACCCACCTCTAAGCTCATCAGAGAACACCCCAGGGATATCAGATCAGTTTCATGGGGCCAGTCCTAGAAATAATAAGGGTGCAGGAGGAGAATGTCATGAGAACACAGTTCTAGGGCTCAGTGTACCAGTCTTCCAGCAGAGCAGAGTGGTTGCCCAGCTGTGCATACCCTAAGAGGTGGCGATTGTGACTGGTGCTAAAGCCCAGTTCCAGACTGAGGTCTTTTTATTTCCTAGAAGCTGGGTGCTCTGCTGCTGCTCCTTCTCTATGACCTCACCCTGGGCCTGATTCTGAATTCCTGTGCAGTTTGCCTACTTGAGTTTATATATAGATCAGCAGCTCCTCCCATGGTGAATCATCTCCCTGGTTCAAGTGAAAACTTCTGGAGTCTATTGGGATTCAGGGTTGTTGGCAGTGTCAGTCTGTCCTATCTAAGAACTCCAAATGATCCTCCTTGCCTTCCAATGGAAGCCTTGCACATAGTAGGTGTTCAAGAAATATTTATCGAGTTGAAGGAGCTGCGCAGGCTTCCTTCCGATTGATCTGAGCAGGCATCTCCCATTCACAGCTGTGATTCTGCTTCCCTTGGTGGTTTCATTAGCATTCTTTTTCTGAGTGGGAGGAAGGCACAGGAGGAAGAGGCAAGGGTTGAGAGGAGGAGAGACATTTCATTTTAAGAAGGGGGTTCTGAATCAAGAAGTCATCTATCTTCAATTAGGTTTCTTCCTGAAGAAGAAAATGGTACAGCAAGACCTGTCTATGAGAAAGAGACAGAGATACAGAGACACAGACAGACAGACAGAGACACAGAGAGAGAGAGAGAGAGAGAGAGAGAGAGAGAGAGAGAGAGAGAGAGAGAAGGAGAGGGAGAGGGAGAGAGAAGGGAAAGGAAGGAAGTAGAGAAAAGATATATTGTTACTTGAAAGTGAAAATGATAAAGTCATTTCACCAGGCAGTTAGTAAGTATTTATTACATGCTTTCTATATGCCAGGCACTATGCTGAGCACTGGGGAGACACAGAAAGGCAAACACAGTCCCTGCTCTCAAGGAATCTAGCATTGTAATAGGGAGAAGTGGTACAGGTAACTTTTTTAACAACCGACTCAGGGATGGGTGGGGGACATAGCCACAACACATTTTAAAATTTAGTCTGCTTTATTAATTCTTTCTTCATCATTTTCTTAAGTCTAGTCTAATCATCAAAGCAATCGCTTGAGCCCTAACTGGTTGCATTTGCTGGTTTCGAGCAGTAGATGCTTACCCTGAACATTTAACAATCTGCTCTCAGGAGTTGGTATGAGCTGGTTCCAGTGCACTTCTGGCAGAGGCATCATATAAATAACCAGGCAACTCCTAGAAATGTACAGAGTAGATGGAAAGAAATTTTTGAAGAGAAGGGACTAGTAGCTGGGAGGAACCAGGAAAAGCCTATTAAACAACAACCAAAGGAAATTCGATCCTTATCTGCTCTTTCCTCCTCATTAGGATCACAGAACTAAGAACAGAAACTGACCTTAGAGGTCATCATCAAATCCTTAATTTTACAGAAGAAGAAACAAGACCCAGAGAGCTCAAATAATTTGCCCGATGTCACGCAAGTCAGTGACAAGAGTTGGGATTCAAAACCAGCTTCTTTGACTCCAGATCCAGTTATTCCACCCCCAGCCCCCTCAGCTCCAACCCACACACATTTCCGGGCCCTCCCCATTCCTGACCAGCCACCAAAATTTCCTTATTTATTTTATCTTGACTTTCAAATTTGATAACTCTTTTTTTAAAAAATAATTTTTTATTTCCTTTAATGACCCCTGGCTTCTCATAGAAACAAAGGCCTATATTTTTGTTTTTGTTTTTTTGGTGGGGCAATGAGGGTTAAGTGGCTTGCCCAAGGTCACACAGCTAGTTAGTGTCAAGTGTCTGAGGTTGGATTTGAACTCAGGTCTTCCTGAATCCAGAGCCAGTGCTTTATCCACTGTGCCACTTACCTGCCCCCTTAACTTTGATAACTCTTTATGAACATACTCAAGCTAAGGGGGAAAAATCATCACACAGTTGCACACTTTATTAATTTTGTTTAAAAAAAATCTGAAACAAAATAAGGGATTGCTCTTTCTCTAAACTAGCCGTGAGACGAACATATTGTTAACTTTATTCTTCTATTGGCTGGAAACTTTTGCCTTTGCACCTTTTGCCTGCTGTTAAACTATTGGGTGGCACAGAAAAATCCTCCCCCACCTCCTCTGCTTTGCTCTCCTGTTCTAGCTCAAGAGGAATGGATAATTACATCATGAACCCTCCTGGACTGTGCTTGATGGCACACAAGCCACCAGGCACCAACTGTTCTACTATATTTAGCTGACATGAAGTCATTCCCTGGAATTAATTATCTGCTGCATCTCTGTTCATTCTAGGGGCAATTAGTGCTTTGTTATCTAGTGCTCCCGAGGCTTATATCCTCACCGATTTGCATATTTTTACTCCTTAAACATGTTGAAAGGGGCTAAAAAAGACTAAGATGCTGGGGATCTGGGATTGGAGAGCTGAAGCTGAAATGACAGCCAGTGTAAGCCTCCAAGGGTCCCTGAGGCCCCACAGAATATTCAGTTTCTCTAGAAAGAACTCTCAGAACCCAACCAAGTCTGGCAGAGTTGGCTATACCTAGCAGAGTAGGGGAAACTTCCTTGATGTGATTTCAAGGGCTCTTGAGGACCAAGGTCCCCCCATGTCTTTCCTATCTCTCCCTTAAAGTCAAAACCTGGTTTGTGCCCTCTAGATATCTTCTGTGATTCTGTGAAAATGCAAATCCTCCCAAAGTCAAGCATTTAGCTGTTATTAGTCCTTGTTACCTGCAAACCTTCAATGTTCCAGGCACTGTGGAAGCCACTGGGCAAAAAAATATAGGATTTTAGGTTCTGTTAGGGGAGACAAGTGCACGTTTAAGTATATACAGCATAAATATAAAGAGAATAAATCAAAGTTGTTAACTATGAAGTAGTATGGGAGGTAGGGCACTAGCAGTTGGCAGGTATTGGGAAAGACTTCATGAAAAAGGCAATGCTTACACTGTGTCTTGAAGGAAGAATGGAATTTGTGAGGTAGCAGGAAGGAGAGAATGCATTCCAGGCATAGGGAACAACTAGTCCAAAGAGGGAGAGGAGAGACGCAATTTTGGGCATGAAGAACAGAGAGAAGGTCAGTTTGGCTGGATCACGGCGTGCTAGAGGGATAATAGCACAGCGAGACTGAAAACATAGGTTGTGGCAAGGTTGTGAAAGGCAAGAGCCAGTGAAGTTTACAGAATAGGGGAGTGACATGATTGTGTATCGGTGCTTAAGTAAAATCACTTTGGTCAAAGTGTGGAGGATAGACTGGAGAAGCAGGGAGAGCCAGCTAGTGAGTGATCAGAGTAAATCAATCAAGCCCATGACCTGACTGTGCCGCCAACACTCCCAAGTACAGCTTGAACCATATTAATATGTAATTGGAGGGGCCAGTTAGGTGGCACAATGGATAAAGCACCAGCCCTGGATTCAGGAGGACCTGAGTTCAAATATGGACTCAGACACTTGACACTTACTAGCTGTGTGACCCTGGGCAAGTCACTTAACCCTCATTGCCCCGGCAAAAAAAAAATGTAATTGGGGAAAAAATGTAATTGGGGAATGAATAAAAATGATTTAAAACATAGATAATATGGTTTTCTAAGTCAACATGAGGCAGGGATCCTTAGGTAAAGTTTAGTGGCCCCTACTTCTATGTGAGTTTGATACCACTATATTAGAGCTATCTAGGTGAAGGGTGATACCTCTATACTAGGGAAGGGTCAGTGTCAGAGGAAGGGGGAATATTTGAGAGTTATTATAAAAGTAGAAATGACAGGACTTGACAACTGATTGGATATGGTGGTTAAAAGAGAATGAAGAGGGGGCAGCTAGGTGGCGCAGTGGATAAAGCACCGGTCCTGGATTCAGGAGTACCTGAGTTCAAATCCGGCCTCCGACACTTGACACTTACTAGCTGTGTGACCCTGGGCAAGTCACTTAACCCCCATTGCCCTGCAAAAAAACAAACAAAAAAGAGAATGAAGAGGGGCAGCTAGGTGGTGCAGTGGATAGAGTACCGGCCCTGGATTCAGGAGTACCTGAGTTCAAATCCAGGCTCAGACACTTGACACTTACTAGCTGTGTGACCCTGGGCAAGTCACTTAACCCCCACTGCCCTGCCAAAAAAAAAAAGAGAGAGAATGAAGAATCAGGATGACCCATGGTTTGCTAGCCTAGGTGATGGGGAGAATTGTGGAGCCCTCTTGTAAAAGAGAGGCAGACACATGTTCAAAAATATTTATAGCTGCTCTTTACGTGGTAGCAAGGAATTGGAAGTTGAGGGGGTGCCCATCAATTGGGGAATGGCTGGACAAGTTGTGGTATATGAATGCAATGGAATACTATTGTGCTGTAAGAAATGATGAGCAGGAGGAGTTCAGAGAAACCTGGAGGGTCTTACGTGAGCTGATGATGAGTGAGATGAGCAGAACCAGAAGAACATTGTACACAGTATCATCAACATTGAGAGTTGACCTACTATGATGGACTATATTCTTCTCACCAATGCAATGGTACAGAAGAGTTCCAGGGAACTCATGATAGAAGAGGATCTCCAAATCCAAGAAGAAAAAAAAAGAACTGTGGAGTATAGATGCTGATTGAACCATACTATTTCTTTTGTTTTGGGTGCTATTGTTTTTTTTTTCTATTTTGAGGTTTTGCATTACTGCTCTGATTTTTTCTCTTATAACAGGATTAATGAAGAAATAGGATTAATGTTATTATGTGTATATATATGTGTGTGTGTATATATATGTATATGTATATGTATATGTATATGTATATGTATATAGATATATAGATATAATTTATATCAGATTACCTGCTGTCTAGGGGAGGGGGGAGGGAGAGGAGGGAGAAAAATCTGAAATTGTAAAGCTTGTATAAACAAAAGTTGAGAACTATCTTTACATGTAACGGAAAAAATAAAATACCTTATATGTAATTAAAAAAAAAAAGAGAGGCAGAGAAGAGGGGAGAATTTTGGGGAAAAGATAATGAGTTCAGTTTTGGACAGGGTTTGGAACTAGTTGCAAGGAAGAGGAAGAGATAGAGTGACAACAGATTGTGATCTAATAAAGGAACTTCAAAGTTTATGAGTGTGGACATGGACAAAAGAGAGAGAGGCCTTTATAAAGAAGAGTAGGGGCCTAGGACAGAACTTTGGGTGAACACCTACTGGTAGGGCTGTGATAAGAGTGGTCAGACAAGTAAGAGGAGAACCAGGAAAAAGTAGTGTAATGAAAGTCCAAAGAGGAGAGAAAATTCAGGAGAAAAGAAGATTTAGGAAGAAATGGTGGTTAAGTATTAAGTGAAGCAAATAGATTGAGAAGATTAGGACTGAAAAAGACTAATCTATTCCTTTAAACAAAGAATTTAAAAAGAAAAAGAAATAATTCAGCAAAAGAAATTAATATATTAAATTAATTAATTAATAATTAAATTAATATATCACTTGATTTTGACAGTATATACAATACTCTATACCTTAAATCTTCTACAAAGAAGAGAAGGGGAAGTTTCTTACCTCCTTCAGGGTTAAGCTTTGTCATTACAATCACATAGTTTTTGGTTTCATTTAAAAAAAAAAATTTATTTATTTTTAGTGAGGCAATTGGGGTTAAGTGACTTGCCCAGGGTCACACAGCTAGTAAGTGTTAAGTGTCTGAGGCCAGATTTGAACTCAGGTACTCCTGACTCCAGGGCCGGTGCTCTATCCACTGCGCCACCTAGCTGCCCCCTCATTTTTTTTTCTCATTCTTTTCATTAACACTGTTATCACGGTGTGTATTTTTTCCCCATTTCTACTTCCTTTGTACTGAATCGGTTCAAATAAATTTTCCTATGCTTCTCTGAAGCCACCATCTCAATTTGTCCATCTCATAAGGCCAGGTTAAGAATCAGTCTTGTAAATTCTGAAGTTTCAGAGGTCCTAGGACAGTTAGGTGAGGCTCACTGCTTGCAAGAGAAGGTTCTTCATTGGAGAAGATGAACATTGACCAGAGGAGGAGCCCAAGTTGGTCAGGAGACATGTACTCTAAAGAGAGAGTTCAGAGCTGAGGTAGAACATAGCAGTGCCTATTTAGCAGTTCCAAAGCTTAAATTAAGTTTAAAAAGGACATTAAAAGTTATCTAGTCTGACCTGATCACTAAAGTTCCTTTCAGCTCTAAAATTCCATGATTCTGTACTTTGTTTTTTGTGTTCTGTTCAGCAAACATTCATTAAACATCTATAATGCACAAGGTGTTTGGTACTAGGGAGACAAAGATAACTAAAACATAGATCAACTTTGCTTACAACTGAATGAGAGGGGAAACACATAGCTATGATACAAGGTGGAGTGTGACGGGAGATGAATAAGTGAAATTACTAAATTTTGTTTTAAGTCTTCCTTTAAATAGACATTTATGATTTGTGTTTACTATTTCTTTTGTGTATCAGAAATAAATACCTGTCCCATACCTGATTCATATTATACATTGAATACCTTTCTATTCTCCTTTTTGAGGAGATGCTAGACATGAACCAAACCCTAATCCTCAGGCAATTTGTCCCTGGTGAGGGTGTGACAAGCCAAAGTGTGTCAGAAAAGAGACCCTAATTCCTCTCATTAGAAGTCAGGCTCTCGGGGCGGCTAGATAGCACAGTGGATAAAGCACCGGCCCTGGATTCAGAAGTACCTGAGTTCAAATCCGGCCTCAGACACTTGACACTTACTAGCTGTGTGACCCTGGGCAAGTCATTTAACCCCCATTGCTCCGTTAAAAAAAAAAAGTCAGGCTCTCCCAGGACTGAGCCTAATCTGGATTAAATGTGGTTCCAGAGCATACAGATCCTTCATAGGTAGAAAAGGAGGCGGGGGGAGAGTACCCCAACCCCCTGAGCCCAGCAATTGCTCCTCATATTAGATATCCTTTGTCCTCATATTTGTATATGTGTTTTTCTCCCTCATTCAGTTGTAAACATTTTTAAAGTTGATCTGTGTTTTAGTTATCTTTGTCTCCCTAGCACCAAATACCTTGTATATCAGTTGTTTAACAAATGTTTGCTGAACAGAACACAGAAATCAAATTACAGAATCATGGAATTTTAGAGCTGAAAGGAATTTTAATAATCAGGTCAGACTAGATAACTTTTTTTTTTTCAGGGCAATGGGGGTTAAGTGACTTGCCCAGGGTCACACAGCTAGTAAGTGTCAAGTGTCTGAGGTCGGATTTGAACTCAGGTACTCCTGAATCCAGGGCCGGTGTTCTATCCACTGCGCCACCTAGCTGCCCCAGACTAGATAACTTTTAATGTCCTTTTTAACTTTAAAGCTATGAACCTATGAGCTAGTTCACCCCTTGATGTTACAGATGGAGAAGATGTGGCTCAAATACATCTAGTACCTTGTCTGAGGTCACATAAGCAGTAAATAGAAAATTTAATTTAATTTTATGTTGCGAATGACTTGAATATGGACTACCAATTCTATGGAGATGTGTTTGTTTAAAGTAAACACTGTTGATGCTTTTTGGTTTTATATCATAGTAATTTTTAGAAATATCTCCCTGCCTACTCCCTTTAAATTGGACCCTTCCTTATAATAAAGAAAAACAGTGAAGCAAAAACAACTAACAAAGAAAGTGACTGTGTCTGACCACATATGAAACATTCTGCCCTTGTAGTTATCTGCTTCTCTTCTAAGAGAGTTGGAGATAAGTTTCAGTATCTGTTCTCTGGGTCTATTATTGGTGTGGTTTTTTAAATTTCTCAGGGTTCAGATTCTTATTAGTGTTCTTTTCATTTATAATTTATAGTCAATGTAGATTGTTCTTTTTACTCTGCTTTATTTAATTCTGCTTATAGAAATCTTCTATATGAATATCAATAAAACAAATATCAACAACATGAAAAAAACACCCTTACAATGAAACTTAGGGAAATTTTAGTTCAATCCCTTTAGTCTGTAGATAAAGAGATTGAAACCCAGAAAGGTTTAGTGGCTTCATTCTAGGGGCAGTACTGACCCAAGGATTATGTTAGATTATGCTTTCTCTGTGTGTGTGTGTGTGTGTGTGTGTCTGTCTGTCTGTCTGTCTGTCTGTCTGTCTTATTGCCCCCATCCTAGAATAGTTACAGAAAAATCTCTAAAACCAGGCTTAGGTATAGTTCATTTCTAGTGTCTCCCCAAAACATAGATAAAAGAATCCTTTCTAAAAAAAGGTACTCAATGTACAATATGGATATGAGGTAAAAGACGACTATTTATTTCTTCTTAAGATAGATAATGTTTAAGACACAAAACACAAAATATGCACTAACAAATAAACACCTACAATAATATTCCATCATACTCATTATAGTTTCCTTGGGAAGTAAATGCCTGCTGTTGTTGTTGTTGTTATTGTCCAATCATTTCTGACTCATTGTGACCCCATCTGGAGTTTTCTTGGCAAAGATACTAGAGTGGTTTGCCATTTCCTTCTCCAGCTCATTTTACAGATGAGAAAACTGAGGCACACAGGGTTAAGTGACTTGCCCAGGGTCACACAGCTTGTAAGTGTCTGAAGCCAGATTTGAACTCAGGAAGAGGAGTCTTCCAGTTTTTTGGTCCAGCACTCTATGCATTATGGTGCCACCCAGCTGCCCCCCAGAAGTCTTTTGTGGGACCCACTAAACAGGTATTTAGCATTGCATTGAGAAGTGAACTGCCCAAGTAGCTCGGAAGGTCCAGGTTTCCAGCAAGTCATGGCCTGGCTCCTTAGTCCTTCGGATTTCCAAGATATTCCAATCAATGTTTGGTCAATTTCTCCTCCAAGAAGTGTGTCAGGGGCAACTAGGTAGAGCAATGGATAAAGCACCAACCTCAGATACTTGACATCTACTAGCTGTGTGACCCTTGGCAAGTCACTTAACCCTCATTGCAAAGAAGAAGAAGAAGATGATGATGAAGATAGCCAGTCACTCAAGCTGGGAACATCTGTTTCTCAGAATCAATTCTGTTCCTGTGAGAGACACAGGAACAGAAGGATTCCCGGGACTCAGGATTGCCTAGGCAAGCATACACATTTGTAAGTGGACTCATACTCTAAGAGGCAGAAATGTATGTCCTCTTAAATAGCCCACTGAATAGGCAGCTCTTCCTTGGACATAGCCATGGGAAGTAGCTATAAGAAATCATGTTATCTCCATGAGACATACTTGGGATTTAGAGTTTTTGTTTTGTTTTTGTGGTGTGTGGGTTTTTTTGGGGGGGGGGGCAATGAGAGTTAAGTGACTTGCCCAGGGTCACACAGCTAGTAAGTGTCAAGTGTCTGAGGTAGGATTTGAACTCAGGTCCTTCTGAATCCAGGGCTGGTGCTTTATCCACTGAGCCATCTAGCTGCCCTGCCATTTACTGTTTATTTGACTTTTGGGACACCTAGGTGGTGCAGTGGCTAGAGGGCTTGATCTGGAGTCAAGAAGACCTGAGTTCAAATTCTGCCTCTAATACTTACCAGCTGTGTGACCCTGGGCGAGTCACCTAAACCCTGTTTGCTTCAGTTTCCTCATCTGTAAAATGGTCTAGAGAAAGAAATGCAAACCACTCTAATATCTTTGTCAAGAAAATCCCCAATGTGGTCATGAAGAGTTGAACATGACTGAAATGACTGAACAACAAAAAGAACAAGGTTGGTACTATTATTACCCTATTTTACAGAGTTATCATGAAAGTCAAATGAAATAATAATTGTAAAGTGCTTAAAGGCACAGTGCTTGGCACATAGTAAGCTCTATGTTAATATTAGTTATTATTATTTAGGCAAGTCACATAGTCTCTCTGCATTTTTTCAGTTTCCTCATCTGTTTAAAAAAAAAGAGCGATTCAAAACAAAGAAGAAAAGAGATCCCAAAAGACAAAATAGACAATTTTTAATGTTGTTTTTTTGGTCTGGATCTATAATTTACTTAGGACAGCTAAATGGTGCGATGGATACAGCACTGAAATCAGGAACTGATCTATCTGAGCAAATCCAGCCTCAGACACTTACTAGCTGTATGACCCTGGGCAAATCACTTCACCCTGTTTACCTCAGTTTCCTCATCTGTAAAATGGGCTAGAGAAGGAAATGGTAAACCACTCCAGTATCCTTGCTAAGAAAACCCCAAATGGGGTCACAATGAGTCAGACACAAGTGAAATGACCAAACAGAAGAATGATTGTATTAGTGTGGGGACCTTTCTGGTATGAAAACTTCTTTCACTTAATTGTTCTGTAACTTATTTTATTTTATTATTAATTTTTTTTTGCGGGACAACAAGGGTTAAGTGACTTGCCCAGGGCGACACAGCTAGTAAGTATCAAAGTGTCCAAGGCTGGATTTGAACTCAGGTCCTCCTGAATCCAGGGCCAGTGCTTTATCCACTGTGCCATCTGTAACTTATTTTATTGAATAGAATTTTATTTTCCAAAATATATGTAAAAATAAATTTTAACATCAATTTTTAAAAAATTTGTGTTCCAACTTCTCTTCCTCCTCCATTCCCACCCTCCACCCACTAGAACTCAAGCATTTCAAAATAAGTTATACATGAGTTGTCATGGAAAACATTCCCACATTAGCTAGGTTGTGAGAGAAAACAGTAAAAAAAAAACCCAAACTTCAGATTGAGAAATTGTCTAAGAGGAAAAAAAAATTTTTTTTAATTGTGTTTCCATCTATTTTCAGATACTATCACTTCTTTTTCTGTAGATGGGTTGCCATTTTCATAAGTCCTTTAGAGTTATATTGGATCATTGCCTTGCTGAAAATAACCACATGCTTCCCAGCAGATCATCCCCCACTATTGCTGTTATTTTGTATACAGCACATTTCACTCTGCTTCAGTTCATGTAGTTTTTTCCAGGTTTTTCTGATAGTATCCTGTTCATCATAACCTGAATAAAGTACCTTAAACTTGACAAAGAATTTTCTTCATATTAGCCCAGCAAAGTAGGTACCATATGTTTTGCCATTATAATCAATCATCATAACTATTTCCCTCCATCCTATTCCCTTCCCATGATATTTACTCTGTTTTCTATCTTCTTTTAATGTATTCCTCCTCAAAAGTGTTTTACTTCTGACTGTCCCCTCCCCTACTCTGCCCTTTCTTTTTTTAAAAAATGTATACTCTTAGAGTTAACTAGAAAACTGGGAGAACTATGTGTAAGTGACTGGACTTGGACCCAGGTCTCTCTGACTCCAAGGCCATCCTTTTATCCACCATGTCAAGCTACCTTGATCAATTTTAATCATATGAAACTAAAGAGCTTTTGAATAAAAAAATACAAACAATGAAACTAGATCAAGAAGAGAAACTTTTGATTGGGGGAAATATTTGCACTATGATATCCTCTTTTTTTCATATGTTGGTATCAAATCCCCATGTGGATATGTAGACATACAGAGGGAACTGATACAAACATATAAGAAAAAGAACTACTCTCTCCTAGATAAGTGGTGAAATGATCTGAGCAGTTTTCAGAAGATTAGCAATCATTCATTGTATGAACAAATTTTCCATCCACTAATATGTTTATTAAAACAAATCTGAAGTTTCACATAATTCCCAGCAAACTGACAAAGATGATAAATGTTGGAAATAATTATGTTAGAGTAACTATGAGAACATGGGTATAATAATACATTAGTAAGTGGGTCCATGAAGTCTGTCTTCTAATCATCTTTGAAAACAATTTGGAGCTACAATATGCCAGAAATGTGACTAAATTGGTCATATGCTTTCCTTCAGTGACCACTAGTGGGCATTTACCTCAAAGAGGACAAAGGCAGAGAAAAAAGTCCAAAGCATGCCAAAATACTCATAGCAACACATTTTTGTGGCAGCAAAGACTTGTAAACAAACTGAGTCCTCAACATTTGAGGAATGACTGAATGAATTGTGGTATATGAATGTAATGGAATATTTTGTCCCATAAAGAACAATAGAGAATGAAAAATTAAAAGAAAACTGGGAAATCAACAAGCGTATATTATAATTCTATTATGTGTCTGGTACTAAGCAGTGAGAATAACCAGAAAGACAAAAAGAAAAACCTTCCCTGCTAATAGGCCAAGGAATAATTTATAAAGATGAAAAGGAAAGTAAGCAGAACCCAGAGAATAAACATATACAATGACCAAAATAATGTAAGGGAAAACTATACTAAAGTCTATCAGCCAGTCAATGAGCATTTATTAAATACTTACTGTGGGATCACCACTGTTCCAAGAGCTAGTGATACAGAGAAAAGCAAAAAACCATCAAAACCATCCATAAATATAATGAACAATTTTACTCCAGGACCAGTAATGAAACATTCCTGTAACTTCTCAATAGCGAGATGGTGGATTGTTGGTTTAGAATGAGACATATGCCATCATACATGGTCAACATGTTGGTTCATTTTGCTTAACTGTACTTTTTAATAAGAGAGTTCTATGGGGACAAATATTGGGAAATGACAGTGATGTCTAAAAAGTCATAAATAAAATATTTTAAAATGAAATTAAATTAAATGAGGGGGATATCTCTCAAGGCCCTTAGTTCTGAATCTATGAGACTGCCAAGTATCAGAACTAGAGACTCCAAGAAATTGAACTCAACCTTCTTCTTAATTGAGGGCCTAGATGTGATCAATACCAGGCCAGTGTCTGGAAAGGAACTTCTCCTGGTGCCTCACAGGCATTTGGAAAGCTGGTGAACTAAAAACAGGACCTGGCTGGAGGCTGCTGGCATGCTTCTCTTCCAGTGGCCTGCAGTCATTTCGGGGGGGATGGGCAGGGGGAAAAGAGAAAGGGAGGAGGAAGTGGCTAGAAGCCACTGAGCACAACCCCTCTCTGCCCCTTGTCCCTGTTGGCAGAATTTCCAGGTCATTAATTCCCCCAAACACGTCCACCTCCCTGTCAGCAGCCCTTGCCCTCTCTTCTGTGGATTATGATGGTTTTGGAGAAAAAGAAGGTGGGTGGCTCATCAGGAAAGAGTTGGGATTCTAGCTTTAGAGGCCTGCCCATTGTATAAGCTCTTACTTATTGTGGGGTCAAGGTTACATTTATTATCCTGGGGAAGTCGTAATTACAGACTGGATCCCTGTCTCCTTCCTGCCACCCAGAAAGCCTTTGGGGGACAGACTGCTCCCTTACCACTTCCACTGAACCTTATTTTACATTAACCTCAAACAAAAGTCATTCCATGCCCCCAGAGGCATCCCAGAGTGGAGAGGAATCAGTCTTGGAGGAGTCGCTGCTTTGGGCTTATTGCTGCCAATGACTCACCCCTCAAAGAGGGTGATAAACCACAGGGAGACCTTTGGCTGCGTGGCAGCACTGTTCAAAGCCTTGGCCCAAATGCAGGGTCAGTATCCTCTCCTGGAGGTAAAAGGGCCTGATGCTTGCACTGGGTTTGTAAACCAGAAACATCAGCTAAGTTGGCACAAGGCAGGACACAATTTCACCTACCTGCTTTCTTTGTCTTGCTTAAAACTTCCACAACAGAAAAATACCACACTTGTTTAACTCCCCTCTACGTGTGTGTTTATCGGTACTTATTCTTTATTTTCACACACTCATTCCTCCAATCTGAGTTCCTTTGAATGCCCTCCTTGCCAGTCATCCTCCCAGGAACCCTGCCTGGTAACCAACCAGGTAAGTCTATTTGTAGCTTCCCAAACAATTCCCAAGGCTGCCCTCAAGATGGCGCCCCGGAGCCACTGCACTGCCCAGCAATGCTTACGCAATCTTGTTTACAGGACCTTCTCGGGGGTCATTTTTAGATCTAGCATCACAGGATGCTAATTGAGCCAGTGATTTCCCATTCCTTTTGGTGAAATGCTCTCTTTAAGGAACTGGATAGGCATTGAGAGGCTGTGTTCCTGCCACTGGAGTTTTACTGTTGGGAGGCATTTACTGGTAAAACGACTGGAGTTACATCTGGGCATTGGCTTCAGCCAAGGAGAAGCTGCCCTCTGCGGGTTTTCTTTCTTCTGCACTCTTCTAAGGCTGTGTGGAGAGTGAGGGTTGGCCACTGGGAGGGGATTGGGTGGAAAATTTTGAAAAAAGCTGAAAAGCCCTCAAAATAACTCAGCCTTTTTTTTTTAAATAATAACTGTTCACTAGGGAAAGCAGAACCCCAAACTTTGATAAAGGAAACCAAGTTGATTTGGCCAGAGTACCCTTCTGATTCATTGTGGGAAGATTTTTTAAGCTTTTGGGCATTGCCTCAGTGACTAAGAGGTCCATACCTACCTAAGAACTAGAACTGAATACTTCATAGCCATAAATCACACATCATAAATTATTGAATGGCACCTTTCATCTGAGCAACTGTAAACATCTGTTATTATCCCCATTTTACAGATGAGGAAGGCTAAGTCACAAAGAAACTAATTGACAAGACTAGCATTCTCCACAGGGACCTTCTGCTCAGACTCACTAATAGTGAACACAATAAAATCATAGGGGTTTCATCCTTTGGTGATTCTAGAGTAGTGGATTCAGAGAGGGGAGGAATCACACACACACACAGACACACACACACATCAAGGGACCTGGGTTTAAACTAGTTTTGCTACTCTCTGAGTAACCTTGGGTAAGTCCATTAGAATGTAAGCTCCTTGAGAACAGGGACCATGTTTTTCCCTTTCTTTACATCCCTAGCTCTTAGCACCTAGAACCTAGTAAGTGCTTAATTTCTATTGATATGACTACTCTGAACTTCAGTCTGCTTATCTGTAAAATGAGAGGATTGGTTTAGATTCTACGTTCTTAAATTGAAGTGGGGGTCATGAAAAAATTTGGCAACAATAAAAGGCTATGTATACCTATTGTATATGCCTATATACCCGGGGTCACATAAAAATTTCTCAGGCAAAAAGGGGTCACAAGTGGAAAAAGTTAAAAAGCCCTGGTCGAGGGGGCAGCTAGGTGGTGCAATAGATAAAGCACCAGCCCTGGATTCAGGAGAACCTGAGTTCAAATCTGGCTTCAGACACTTAACACTAGTTGTGTGACCCTGGTCAAGTCACTTAACCTTCATTGCCCTGACCAAAAAAAAAAAAAAAAAAAAGCTCTGGTCGAGATGACCTCTAAAATCCCTTCCAGGTTTCATCTCTGAACTTAGAGACCTAAATTGCTGCAAAAAAAGTAAATCAGGGGGCAGCTAGGTGGCGCAGTGGATAGAGCACCGGCCCTGGAGTCAGGAGTACCTGAGTTCAAATCCAGCCTCAGACACTTAACACTTATTAGCTGTGTGACCCTGGGCAAGTCACTTAACCCCAATTGCCTCACTAAAAAAAAAAAATTAGAATAGCTGGAGAAGGGCAAAGAAAGCATTTGATTCTGCTGAGTGAGAAGGGGCCATGGAGAGATGTGAGGACTTGGAAATGATCAGGAAGAATGTTGGGCTATTCACAGAATATTCACAGTCATCAAGGTCATAAAGACAGTGTACATGTCTTATCTCCCAGATAAATTGTGAACTATGGGCAGCAGAAACCCTCCCACCAAAAACCTAATATATTTCTGGACACTTAGTAGGTCCAAAATAAGTACTGATTGATGTCTTGTGGGAGACACACAGTTGGTTTGTCCTTTGGTGCCTGTGGCTATTGCTCTTATTTACAAGATTTTCATTGGTTTCTTTCTCTGGATTTCACCTCTAAACTCTACTATTTCTCTCCCTCCCATCCTCCACCCCTGTGAGAGATTAGGAGGGAGCTGAGCTACTATCAAGATTCCCATCCCCTCCCACAGTCCTCCTCCCCATAGCTTGCACCTAAATTGCTAAAGAGAAAGGAAAGGGCGCGCAAGGAAGCCAGCCAGGCTGCTACTAGCCTGCAAAGTTCCTTGATTTCAATGAAGCTCTTTATGTTCATTGAGAATGCATTATTACCCCAGTTAAGTGGATCTGAAGTTGGCCATGTGCTTCCTGTACAAATGGAAGTTTGAGTTGTGGCCCCAAAAATGGAACCCGCAGAAGCATCAACTACTCTCTTGCTAACTGCACTTGTTTATAAACCTCATCTCTGTTCACTGCATGCTATATAAAACAATAAGCTTTATGTTCAAATACTTTTTAAGAGCTTTCTGCTTGTAGGAGAAATGATGTCCTCCAGGAGAGAGCTAGAATTGAGTCAAAGCCAGATATTCCTCATATTGTCTTCTGGGTAACATGAGCCATTACAGGTCATTAAAGAGAAGTTCCCTAAGATAGAAGCTGATTCAATTACAAAGAGTTCAGGGGCCTAGAAGTCCTACTTGACATCCAGGTTTTATGTCAAATGAGATAGCTAGGGGGCAGCTAGGGGGCACAGTGGATAAGTACCAGCCCCGGATTCACGAGTACCTGAGTTCAAATCTGGCCTCAGACACTTGACACTTAACTAGCTGTGTGACCCTGGGCAAGTCACTTAACCCTCATTGCCCTGCCAAAAAAAAAAAAAAAAAAGAAGAAGTCACTGAGTCAAATGAGATAGCTAGATAGTACAGCAGGTAGTATGGACAACTGGACTTGGAGTCAAAAAGACCTAAATTAAAATACTACCTCCGATCCTACTTACCAGCTGTGTGACCCTGGGTGAGTCACTGAACTTATAAAAATGAGGGGGTTAGATTGGATAGTGTCTATTATCGCTTCCATGTCTGAATCTATGACTAGAAGATCCTATGAAATGTAATTAGGTGACCCATAGTTTCAAAATTGTATAAATCTATAAAAAGGTACCAGTACAGGACAAAAATGTGGTAACTACCAAATGAGGACTTCAGATAATTGATTAATGCCTTAAGGAAAAAAAGAGAGTAAAAGCCTACACACTGAGCAGGACAACAGTGGTATTATTGCTTGTGGACATAGTAAAAGGGAGCTTTAGATTTCATCAGTTTTTCTGATTTCTATGGATCCTACTATTTAGGAAAGAACATTTGTGTTGACATCCAATGTACATTTTTCTTTTTTCCTTGGGTTGTGTATTAGAAGACATCAATAGCCACCAATCCATATTCCTGCTTTTTCATTTCTACAAAGTCTACAGCTTTTGAGTGTAAACTTGATGAAGATATGAAAAAGAAATGACAAATTTTCACAATGGTCTGAAGCAGATCACATCTTTAGTTTGAGTGAAAGGTGACAAGAATACAAATTCACACTGGACTTCTTGTTTCTTGACTCTGTGTGTGCTCTGTGTGTGTGTGTGTGTGTGTGTGTAAGTTGACAGAGCAAAATTCTGCTTTAAATGCTCTAGAACAAGGTATCTCCATGCATATATTAAAAACCACACAAGATTCCTTGAAAGATACAACAAAATGAGATTACTATGTTCTACAATTAGGAATGTGCTGTAGCTAACTCATATCAGCTTGTGAGAGCTGATAGATAAAATTTCACTGCGAGTGTTTACATGTCAGAAATCAGCAAATGCTACAAAATCAACGACTGATTTGTTGTTTTGTGGATGATTGTCTAGACTTAAGCAAGCGATGAAGAAAATGTCAATAACGTAGATTAAACTTTAAAAGTGTGCCATGAATATATTATTTTTTCAAAGAGCCAGTTGTTAAACTGGCACACCCCATCTACAATCTTTGCATTATTAATATGGAGGGAGCCATGAAACAGGTGACATATGCACACTAGAAGTATTTGCCAAAGGATATCTAGCACAGAGTGCAAATAAAAGAGAGATTTCTCAGAGATGGGGAGGTCCTCTGGATTTTCCCATTTGTAGACAACATTGTGCTGACTACATCAAAAACCTGAAACAATGAAAAGCCTAAATAAAAGCTGTAACACACAAATGAATTCAACTTTCCTATCTACATGAGAAAAACCAAATGGCTGAAGAACAGCTATGGCTCAGCCTAAGCTATACTATGAAAAGCCCATAGAGTTTTTTCATCAGTAAACACATCTTGAACTGATAATGATCTGGTCTGGAATTGAATAGGAGGAAGAGAATAGGTGCAAATGCATTTGGGAAATTGCACGATATTTCCAATGACTTCAAGCCTCTCTCTGAAACAAAACCCTATCCTTTTAGCATCACTATTCTTCTAATGTTATACATCTATGAATTATAGAACACTGTGATCTTTGAAGAATCAAAAGGTGAGTCATCTAAAGGGCAATGAAAAGATGCATAGTAAGTGTAAATAAGTTCAGTGTTTTACCAATTATAAGGTACTGCTCTTCTCTTATGTGGACATTTTGTATATTAGAAGGGAAAGACATGGGCATTTGTGCAAAGACCACAGAGAAAAGCAGCTTGAGTAGAGATGCAACCGGTTCTGAGAGAACCTGAGCGAAAGCAACTCCACAGGGACAAAAGTACTGATGCATAGTAGAAATGGCTGCCTTGCTTTATTTCCCAAGTGCAAATTTACATATTCCACATATGTCACAAAAGTAACTTCAAAAGAGAGCATTCCAGGAGAAGAATCAAAGTTGACAGACTCAGAGGGACTGACTTTTGCTACTCCATTTTGGGGGAACGTGGAAATAGTGAAAGCCAGAAAAAGAGCACTAAGAAAAGAAAGAGTGAGATGAGACAAGTGATTAAACTTCAGAAGCCAACTGAATTTATTAATTATAATAAGAGTGAATCTGATTTGTGCTACCTTGATTTTACTTCAACATCCCAGCTGCAAATTTACATATTTTTAGGGTTTGGAAATTTATTGTTGGAGAACTCTCAATCAATGAACTGTTTTGGGAATACTGGGAAGCTGCATTTTGACCATTTGTATCAAACATGACAAAATTTGGATTTGGGGTTTTTCAACCTATGATAGGGAGGGCTCATTCTACACGAGGAGGCTTGATTTAAGAGAGGAGAGAAACAGAGAATCTTGGGAATTAAAAGGCCATTTTTTTTTTAATTAGAAGATTCAAAGAGAAGCCAGGAACCAATGGAGCTGAGAAGTCAAGAAAAGCAGAGTGGAAACAGAAGATAATAGCCATTTCTTTGAGCTGAAACCAGCTGACTAGATAGAGACAGACAAGCTCTGAAGTGGATGCAGGGAGTTGATCTGATTGGAGGAAAGCTCTGCTGTTGGCAGTTGTTCAGACAAAGTAGAAATCAAGACATTTAATATAAATTAATCTAAATGAATTGTCCTGGGCACATAGGTTTCCCATCTAGGTTCTTGTAAGTTTGACTCATTTATATGGGTGAACTGTTATGTTATTATTATTCTGGCTTTTGCCCTTTTGTTTGATAAATGTTTCTTAGGAATTAATGATGCCTGTCATCTTAACTGATGTTTAAATGAGAATCACAGTAGTGGGGGCTTAGGAGCTATTGTGAGTAGCAGACATATGTCTCCTTTCTACCAAGATTATCCCCTAAAACTCTAAGAGTGAGTGAGTTGTAGTCACATGCTTACCCACCCTGAAGAATCACTCTAACCTTCTAGCATGGATGTAGGTGGGTTGATCAAGTCAGCCCCAGCCCAGGGAGAGAGAATCTGGAGACAGTTGTGGGTGAGTCCTAAACTCATATCTGTGGTACACAATGAAAAACAGTGTACGAAAAAAACTGCAACAATATAATTGGTAAGATTATGACCGGAAAAGGAGGTGGGTCAATAAAGTAACAAGAGCAAGGGATAATAGATAAATACCACCTAGGCTACATTAATACTCATATCATGTCAAGAGACAGAGTGGAAGACCTCAAGCATAAGAGGTGGATCCCCTGGGAAGGATTTATAGGAGAGTGTGAACAGAGTTCATGCAGAGTATCCCAGGATAGGAAGTTATGATTGAGTTGTGAACTCCACATTGGAGGGAATATTGACATCAGTCATTATGAATCAGTTGGATGAAATATGAAAGTATACAGCATTTAAAGTGTCCAGTCAGTTTCTTTTGGTACCAAATGATGATTCCATCAGTATGGGAACTCTCTCAGTGTAGACACCCCTTCCACTAATACCGATTTCTATTATAGGTAAATCAAAATAAATTTTATTTAGTTCAAAATCTTTAAGGTATCTTTAGGGAGTGTAATGAGGCCATACTTTCTTTGTTTTGCTGAAAACACCAAGGATTCAAATACATGTTGGGTTGGCAGCAGAATCCTGATAGTCACAGACTATTCAGACTTGTGCTAACTTAATTTTAATTCAAAGGTTTTTAAAGTACCTATTTTGCACAAAGTATTCTTCTATGGGGCGGAGAGACAAAGATTTTTTAAAAATTACCTTATCTTCTGTACCGAGGGAATGTGACTTATACAAAGACAAGTGTATCAATGCTGAAAAAGCTTATACAGATGGTCCTCCAGGAGCATGTGCCCAGAACTCTGCTGGAAACTTCTTCGGACTCCAAGGACAAGGTGACTCATCCTTTGGGCTTTTGGGGTTGAAAATAACCTGCCTGTGCTTGGTCATATGGTGACTTAGCACTGACAAGACTTTTTGATGCTTTTTAATTATGGGATAAACCCTGAATGGTTCTTTGGTCATCGCCCATGCCCCATGGCAGAAAGGGGGCAGGGTGCTTCAATCAGATAAAAGAGGATAAAGCACTGGCCCTGGATTTAGGAGTACCTGAGTTCAAATCTGGCCTCAGACACTTGACACTTACTAGCTGTGTGACCCTGGGCAAGTCACTTAACCCCCATTGCTCCACTGGGAAAAAAAAGAAAAAAAAGACCCAGTCTGAGCTGAAGAAAGATCCTAAATAGCTGGTTCTGAGCACCAGGATTAAGCAATAAAGATCTCTGCAACCCATGAAAATGTTACCCTTCTCATTTGTTACTGAATGCCTCCCTTCTCCTTGTCCCTACACACACAAACACATGAGCGCATGCGTGCACGCATGTGTAGTACTGAATAGAAAAATCCCCTTTAATACACTAATTAATCAAAAAATTAAACAAGTATTTATCATCTTAAAGTTTTTGACGTTGCTGACCACCCTTTCCATCTGCTTGCAGAGAGCAAAATTTTGAGCTACAAAGATGTGTCTTATTCTGAATGGTGAGAAAGTAAAGTAAAAATCCTCTGATCCTCAGTTTGAAACTACCCACTGCTAAAAATCTCCTTTGTAGCAATCAAGATATATAATTCAGATCACCAGGCAAAAGTAAGATAATTCCACCTAGGAAGATGAAAGTGGTCCACAGGTAAACAGGATTCGTCTGTAGGCTATGGGAGTAGTCTACAATAGTTTCTTTTTTTTTTTAGTGAGGCAATTGGGGTGAAGTGACTTGCCAAGGGTCACACAGCTAGTAAGTGTTAAGTGTCTGAGGCTGGATTTGAACTCAGGTACTCCTGACTCCAGGGCCAGTGCTCTATCCATTGCACCACCTAGCTGCCCCTCTACAATAGTTTCAATTAAACTTGATCTTTCCCTAGAAAGCATAACACTTCTAATCTCCCTGAAATGAGCCTAGGGAATCCCAGAAAGTTAGAAGATTGGTAGATCATAAGATCATAGGTCTAACTTACTAGCTGTGTCACCCTGGGCAAGTCACTTAACCCCCATTGCCCCACAAAAATTTTATTTTTAAAAATAAGATCATAGGTCTAGAGCTGGAAAGGATCTCAGAGGCCATCTAACCCAACACTCTAATTGTGTAGTTGAGGAAATCGAGGCCCAGAAAGATTAAGTGACTTCAATCAATCAACATTTATTAGACATTTACTATGTCTCAGGTAGTGGCAGTTAGATGCCTCAGTAGATAGAGAGTTCTGGGAGTCAGGAAGACCTGAGTCCAAATCTGGCCTCAGACACTCAATAGCTCTGTGACCCTGGGTGAGTCACTTAACCTCTGTTTGCCTAATCCACTGGAGAAGGAAATGGCAAACTGCTCCAGTATCTTTTCCAAGAAAACCCCAAATGGGGTCACAAAATGAGATACAACAGAGCAACAAAATGTGCCACATACTGTGCTAAGCTCTGGAGTATTCAAAAAGAAGCAAAACACAGTCCCTGCCCTCAAGGAGCTTACAATCTAAAGGGGGAGACAATATACAAAGAAATATTTACAAAGCAAACTCTGTAGAGAATAAATGGGGAATATTTAATGAGAGAAGGCACTAGAATTAAGAGGGGTTGGGGAAGGCTTCCTGTAGAAGGTGGGACTTGAATAGTTCTTAAAGGAAAACTGGAAAGTCGGTAGGTAGAGCAGAAGATAGAGAGCTTTCAGAGAATTCCAGCCACAGAGAACAGCCAGAGAAAATGCCCAGAGCAGGGGCAGCTAGGTGGCACAGTGGATAGAGCACCGGCCCTGGAGTCAGGAGTACCTGAGTTCAAATCCGGCCTCAGACACTTAACACTTACTAGTTGTGTGACCCTGGGCAAGTCATTTAATCCCAATTGCCTCACTAAAAAAAAAAAGAAAAGAAAAAAAAGAAAACGCCCAGAGCCAAGAGATTGTGTTTCCTTTTCATGAAACAGAAAAGGAGGTGAGTGTCACTGGATTAAGAATGCTTGTCAGAAAAAGGAAAATAATAAATGTTGGAGAAGCTGTGGGAAAATTGGAACACTAATTCATTGTTGGTGGAGCTGTGAACTGATCCAACCATTCTGGAGAGCAATTTGGACTTATGCCCAAAGGGCGATAAAGCTATGCATACCCTTTGACCCAGCAATACCACTTTTAGGTCTTTTTCCCAAAGAAATCATGGAAAGGGGAAAGGGACCCACATGTACAAAAATATTTATAGCTGCTCTTTATGTGGTAGCAAGGAATTGGAAATTGAGGGGGTGCCCATCAATTGGGGAATGGCTGGACAAGTTGTGGTATATGAACACAATGGAATACTATTGTGCTGTAAGAAACGATGAACAGGAGGAGTTCAGAGAAACCTGGAGGGTCTTGCATGAGCAGATGATGAGTGAGATGAGCAGAACCAGAAGAACATTGTACACAGTATCATCAACATTGAGTGTTGATCTACTGTGATGGACTATATTCTTCTCACCAATGCAATGGTACAGAAGAGTTCCAGGGAACTCATGATAGAAGAGGATCTCCAAATCCAAGGGAAAAAAAAAAAGAACTGTGGAGTATAGATGCTGAATGAACCATACTATTTCTTTCTTTTTTTTTTTTTTAGTGAGGCAGTTGGGGTTAAGTGACTTGCCCAGGGTCACACAGCTAGTAAGTGTCAAGTGTCTGAGGTCGGATTTGAACCCAGGTCCTCCTGAATCCAGGGCTGGTGCTCTATCCACTGCGCCACCTAGCTGCCCCTATTTCTTTTGCTTTTGATGCTGTTGGGTGTTTTTTTTCTATTTTGTGGTTTTTCATCATTGCTCTGATTTTTTCTCGTATAACAGGACTAATGCAGAAATAGGATTAATGTTATTATGTGTATATATATATATATATGTGTGTGTGTGTATATAGATATCTATCTGTATATATGTATATGTATATAGATATATAGATATAACCTATATCAGATTACCTGCTGTCTAGGGGAGAGGGGAGGGAGGGGAGGGAGGGAGAAAAATCTGAAATTGTAAAGCTTGTATAAATAAAAGTTGAGAACTATCTTTATATGTAACGGAAAAAATATATGTAAAAAAAAAAAAAGAATGCTTGTCAGACTAGCTGTGTGACCCTGGGCAAGTCACTTAACCCCAATTGCCTCACCAAAAAAAAAAAAAAAAAGAATGCTTGTCAGAGAGGGAGGTGTAAAAAGACTAAAAAAGTAGGAAGGGTCTAGGTCATGAAGGGGCTTTGCATAGTATGTTTTGGGGGGGAGAGGCGGGGCAATGAGGGTTAAGTGACTTGCCCAGGGTCACACAGCTACTTAAGTGTCAAGTGTCTGAGGTCAGATTTGAATTTAGGTCCTCCTGAATCCAGGGCTGGTGCTTTATTCACTGTGCCACCTAGCTGCCCCTTGCATAGTATTTTGTATTTGATCCTGGAGGCAATAGGAAGCCACTGGAGTATATTGAGTAGGGGTGTGGATATGACATGATCAGAATTGTGCTTTAGAAAAATCACAGGATGATTTGAAGTGGAGAGAGACTTAAGGCAGGCTGACCCACCAGCAGGCTATTGTAATCATCTGGGGGTGAGGTGATGAGGACCTGCACTAGAGTGAGTCACATCAGAGGACAGAAGGGAACAGATTGAAGAGATCTTTTAAAGTGTAAAATGGACAGGCCTTGGCAACAGATTAGATAAGGGGCATGAGAAAAAGTGAAGAGTTAAGAATAACACTTGGGTTGCAAGCCTGAGGGACTAGGAGGATGCTGTTGCCCTCTATGTTAATAGGGAAGGTAGGACAGGGGACAGTTTAGGGGAAAAGATAATGAGTTTTGTTTGGGGTATATTGAGTTTAAGATGTCTATTACACATCCAGATCAAGATATCTGAAAGGCAATTGAAAATGCAAGATTGGAGGTCAGCAGAGAGAATGGAGCAGAATAGACAGATTTGAGAATCAGCAGCATAGAAATGATCATTCAATCCATGAGAGCTGATGAGATCACCAAATGAAATAGTTCAGAGGGAGGCAAGTCTTCTTGAGATAAACACACACATGTGTCATGTATGTATGTATATGCACATGTAGACCCCTACTCAAAGGGTTGTCGTTCAGTTGCTTCAGTTATGAATCTCTTTATGATCTCATTTGGGGTTTTCTTGGTAAAGATACTATTATGGTTTGCTATTTCCTTCTCCAGATCATTTTATGGATGAGGAACTGAGGCAAATGGGATTAAGTGATTTACCTAGGGTCATACAGCTAGTGAATGGTTTTGAACTCATGAAGATGAGTCTTCCTGATTCCAAGCCCAGTGCTCTATCCACTGTGCCACCTAGCTCCCAAAGTCAAAGAGTATATAGTTTAATGACTTGTTGGGTATAATTCCAATTTGTTTTCAATAACATTTGGACTAAATCTATAGTCAACTGTACCTTGTAGTTCCCATCTTCCCACAGCAACTTCAACATTTGCATTTTTTCATATTTGCCAATCTGATGGGTGTGAGATGAAAACTCAGAATTTTAAAAATTGTGTTCCTCTTGTTATTAATGATTTGGAACATTCTTTCTTACAGGTATAGATTTGTTGTTGTTCAGTCATTTGCAGTCATGTCCTACTCTTTATGATCCCATTTGGGATTTTCTTGGCAAAGATATAGAATGGTTTGCCATTTCCTTCTCCAGCTCATTTTATTTTTTATTTTTTATTTTTTTTTAGTGAGGCAATTGGGGTTAAGTGACTTGCCCAGGGTCACACAGCTAGTAAGTGTTAAGTGTCTGAGGCTGGATTTGAACTCAGGTACTCCTGACTCCAGGGCCGGTGCTCTATCCACTGTGCCATCTAGCTGCCCCTCCAGCTCATTTTAGAGATGAGGAAACTGAGGCAAACGGGATGAAGTGACTTCCCTAGGGTGGCACAGTTAGTAAACATCTGAGGCCAGATTTCAATTCAGGAAGATGAGTCTTCCTGACAAGAAGTCCACCACTCTATCCACTGTGCCACCTAGCTGCCCGATAGCTATAGATAGTTTATATTTATTTATTTTTTGAGAATTGCCCATTCTTATCCAATAACTACTTGCCTATTGAGAAATGGCTCTTGTTTTTGCATATTTGTATCAATTCCCTATATGTCTTGGATATCAAACCTCTAACACATATATTTGCTACACGTTTCCTAATTAATTACTTCTATTCTAATTCCTGCTGAGTGTATTTTGTGCAAAACTTTTCAATTTTATGGAATCAAAATTTTATCTTCTCTGATCATCTGTATCCCTTGTTTAATTAAGAGTTCTTTCCCAGTCATAGTTGTATAAGGATCAATAACTATATCCAAGAGAATGACAATAATGAGACAACATACCAAAATCTATGGGATGCAGCCAAAGCAGTGCTTAGGGGAAAATTTATAGCTCTAAATGCTTACATGAATAAAAAAGAGAAAGAGGAGATTAATGAATTGGCCATGCAACTTAAAAAGCAAGAAAAAGAACAAATTAGAAATCCCCAATTAGATACTAAACTAGAGATCCCGAAAATTAAAGGA
Organism: Dromiciops gliroides; assembly: GCF_019393635.1. NCBI lineage: Eukaryota > Metazoa > Chordata > Mammalia > Microbiotheria > Microbiotheriidae > Dromiciops > Dromiciops gliroides. Next base: position 608,462,297 of record NC_057862.1, on the reverse strand, counting down.
GAAATTAATAAGATTGAAAGCAAAAAAACTATAGAATTAATCAATAAAACTAAGAGCTGGTTTTATGAAAAAAACAATAAAATAGATAAAATATCGGTTAATTTGATTAAAAAAAGAAAGAAGAAAACCAAATTACCAGTATCAAAAATGGAAAGGGTGATATTACCACCAATGAAGTGGAAATTCAATCAATAATTAGGAATTATTTTGCCCAACTGTATGCCAATAAATTTGACAATCTAAATGAAATGGATGAATATTTACAAAAATAAAAACTGCCCAGGTTAAATGAAGAGGAAATAAAATCCTTAAATAAACCCATATCAGAAAAAGAAATTGAACAAGCCATTAATGAACTCCAGAAAAAATCCCCAGGGCCAGATGGGTTTACAGGTGAATTTTACCAAACATTTAAAGAACAATTAATTCCAATATTATACAAATTATTTGGAAAAATAGGTGAAGAAGGAGTTCTACCAAATTCATTTTATGATACAAATATGGTGGTGATACCAAAACCAGGCAGAGCAAAAACAGAGAAAGAAAATTATAGACCAATTTCCTTAATAAGTATTGATGCTAAAATCTTAAATAAGATATTAGCAAGGAGATTACAGCAAGTGATCACCAGGATAATACACTATGACCACGTGGGATTTATATCAGGAATGCAGGGCTGGTTCAACATTAGGAAAACTATTAACATAACCACATCAATAAGAAAACCAACCAAAATCATATGATTATCTCAATAGATGCAGAGAAAGCTTTTGATAAAATACAGCACCCATTCCTAATAAAAACACTAGAGAGTTTAGGAATAGGTGGAGCTTTCCTTAAAATAATAAGCAGTATCTACCTAAAACCATCAGCAAGCATTATATGCAATGGAGATAAATTAGAGGCCTTCCCAATAAGATCAGGGGTGAAACAGGGATGTCCATTATCACCCCTATTATTTCACATTGTACTAGAAATGTTAGCTTTAGCCATCAGAGAAGAGAAAGGAATTAAAGGAATTAGAATAGGCAAGGAGGAAAGAAAACTATCACTCTTTACAGATGATATGATGGTATACTTAAAGAATCCTAGAGAATCAACTCAAAAATTATTTGAAACAATTAACAACTTCAGCAAAGTAGCAGGATATAAAATAAATCCACATAAATCATCAGCATTTCTATACATGACCAACAAAGTCCAGTAGCAAGAGATAGAAAGAGAAATTCCATTCAAAGTAATGGTAGATAATATGAAATACTTGGGAGTCTACTTGCCAAGACAAACCCAGGAACTCTATGAACACAACTACCAAACACTCTTCACACAAATCAAATCAGATCTAAATAATTGGAAAGGTATCAATTGCTCATGGATAGGCAGAGCTAATATAGTAAAAATGACAATACTACCTAAATTAATTTACTTATTCAGTGCCATACCAGACTACCTAAAAATTATTTTATAGAGCTAGAAAAAATAATAACAAAATTCATCTGGAAAAACAAAAAAATCAAGAATATCCAGGGAAATAATGAAAAAAAATTTGCAGGAAAGTGGGTTAGCGGTACCAAACCTGGAGCTTCACTATAAAGCGGCAGTCATCAAAACTATCTGGTACTGGCTAAGAAATAGAGTGGAGGATCAGTGGAATAGGCTAGGCACAGGAAATGCAGTAGCAAATGACACTAGTAATGTAGTGTTTGATAAACCCAAAGACTAGCTTCTGGGATAGGAACTCAGTATTTGACAAAAACTGCTGGGAAAACTGGAAGATAGTATGGCAGAAATTAGGCATAGACCAACATCTTACATCTTATACTAAAATAAAGTCAAAATGGATACATGATTTAGACATAAGAGGTGATACCATAGGTAAATAAGGAGAGGAAGGAATAGTCTACCTTTCAGATCTTTGGAAAGGAAAACAGTTTATGACCAAACAAGAGATAGAGTATATTATAAAATGCAAAATGGATGATTTTGATTACATTAAATTAAAAAATTTTTGTACAAACAGAAACAATGCATCAAAAATTAGAAGGGAGGCAGAAAGCTGGGAAACAATTTTTATGGCCAGTACTTCTGATAAAGGCCTCATTTCTAAAATATATAGGGAACTAAATCAAATTTATAAGAATCCAAGTCATCCCCCAATTGAGAAATGATCAAAGGATATGAACAGGCAGTTTTCTGATGAAGAAACCAAAGCTATCTATTCCCATATGAAAAAATGCTCTAAATCTCTAATGATTAGAGAGATACAAATTAAAACAACTCTGAGGTACCACCTGACACCTATCAGATTGGCTAAAATGACAAAAAAGGAAAATAATAAATGTTGGAGAAGCTGTGGAAAAATTGGAACACTAATGCATTTTTGGTGGAGCTGTGAACTAATCCAACCATTCTGGAGAGCAATTTGGAATTATGCCTAAAGGCTATAAAGCTGTGCATACCCTTTGACCCAGCAATACCACTTCTGGGTCTTTTTCCCAAAGAAATCATAGAAAAGGGAAAAGGACCCACATGTACAAAAATATTTATAGCTGCTCTTTATGTGGTGGCAAGGAATTGGAAGTTGAGGGGATGCCCATCAATTGGGGAATGGCTGGACAAGTTGTGGTATATGAACACAATGGAATATTATTGTGCTGTAAGAAACGATGAGCAGGAGGAGTTCAGAGAAACCTGGAGGGTCTTGTGTGGGCTGATGATGAGTGAGATGAGCAGAACCAGAACATTGTACACAGTATCATCAACATTGAGTGTTGATCTACTGTGATGGACTATATTCTTCTCCCCAATGCAATGGTACAGAAGAGTTCCAGGGAACTCATGATGGAAGAGGATCTCCAAATCCAGGAGAAAAAAAAAAAGAACTGTGGAGTATAGATGTTGAATGAACCATACTATTTCTTTTGTTTTTGGTGCTGTTGTTTTTCTGTTTTGAGGTTTTTTGTCATTGCTCTGATTTTTCTCTTATAACATGACTAATGCAGAAATATGTTTAATGCTATTGTGTGTGTGTGTGTGTGTATATATATATATATATATATATATATATATATATATATATATATATATATATATATATATAACCTATATCAGATTACCTGCTGTCTAGGGGAGGGGTTAGGGAGGGGACGGAGGGAGAAAAATCTGAAATTGGAAAGCTTGTATAAACAAAAGTTGAGAACTATCTTTACATGTAATGGGAAAAAAATAAAATATTTTATTAATTGTTTTAAAAAAGAAAGAAACAATGAGCAGGAGGAGTTCAGAGAAACCTGGAAGGACTTGCATGAATTGATGATGAGTGAGATGAGCAGAACCAGAAGAACATTGTACACAGTATTATCTATATTGTGTATTGATCTACTGTGATGGACTGGATTCTTCTCACCAGTGCAATGGTACAGAAGAGTTCCAGGGGACCCATGATGGAAGGGGATCTCCAAATCCTGAAAAAAAAAGAACTGTGAAGTAGAGATGCTGATTGAACCATACTATTTCTTTTGCTTTTGGTGCTATTGTCTTTCTATTTTGAGGTTTTTCCTCATTGCTCTGATTCTTCTCTTATAACATCACTAATGCAGAAAAAAAAAATAGTTGTATAAGGAATCTCTTCCATTTTTTCTATTTTGGTTTCTTGGTTTTTTTGCAGGGCAATGAGGGTTAAGTGACTTGCCCAGGATCACACAGCTAGGAAGTGTTAAGTGTCTAAGGCCGGATTTGAACTCAGCTGCCCCCTCTATTTTTTTTTTAATTTTTTGATGTTTCATCCATGGATAATGGATAATGTTTATGTATCTATTTGAAGCTTATTGTTTTATAATGATCTAAGATACTAATATAAACTTGATTTCTGATGATTATTTTTCAGTTTTCCTAGTCATTTTCATTGCATAAGGAGTTTTTCCTCCTTTAGTAGTTAATATCCATCTGTTTAATCTAATACTAATGTCTAATTGCTTGGGGTTGACAATTGACTTTCCCAGGGTTCTTTTGATTGCTGAATATTTCATTCTATCATAGAACTTCACCTTTTCCTCTTCAATACCCCAGCAAAATCAACAATAATATTAGTATTTAACACTAATGAATACTGATAATGGCTAATGTTTTTTTTGTTTGTTTGTTTGTTTTTTGGTGAGGCAGTTGGGGTTAAGTGACTTGCCCAGGGTCACACAGCTCATAAGCGTCTGAGGTCATATTTGAACTCAGGTCCTCCTGAATTAAGGGCCAGTGCTCCATGCACTGCGCCACCTAGCTGCCTCTGCTAATGTTTTAAAGTTTGCAAAGCCCTTTATAAATATTATGTCATTTAATTGATCTTCACAATAACCCTAAGAGGTAGGTGCTATTATTATCCCCATTCTTACAGCTGAGGAAACTAAGTGACTTGTCTAGGCTTACATAGCTTGTAAATGTTTGATTCTTTGATAGATCTGAATTCAGGTTTTCTTGACTTTAAGTCTAGCCCTCTACCCACTGCTCCACTTATTTGCCTGCTATGTGCCAGATACCATGCTAGGTGCTGGTGGTACCAATACAATAAATGAAATAGTTCCTGCCCTCAAGGAACTTATATTCTATCAGAGAAAACAATATGAAATTATAAGTAAAAAATATATAAAAATTAAAACTATACTAATTGATCTCCCCAGGTCCAACCTGTGTAATAATGCTACACTGGTTTACTCCAACCAGGATATAACCTTTCTGGGTTGGCAGTCATTGACTGACAGATTGTTGATTCTGTCGTTCTTGGGTCAGACACTATTCATACATTCCTCTCCTCCTTTGCCCCTACTCCATATTCTTGCTTTTTGGAGTGTGATGTGACCATGGAACCCATTAGCAGAAGCTTTGAGGGATGCTTCTGGACCTGTAGTCCTCAAAGGGTGTGCCACAAGTTTCACTTAGTGTGCTGTGAATTTTTCCCCTTCATATATGCATTTAAAACTTCATAAATTATAAACTACCTGCTTTTGCCTCCACCATAAAATCAACTCCTTTTGATCTTGCATTTAATGTTATGAGCCACCAAAGCCCAAACAAAGCAAGATGCCATGCTGAGCTACAAGAAGTTGCCAACTTTTATCTATTTTTAAGTGTTACCTTGCACCCCTTAGTTTCTTCTTTGTTTTTGTTTGTTTGTTTGTTTTGCAGGGCAATGAGGGTTAAGTGACTTGCCCAGGGTCACACAGCTAGTAAGTGTCAAGTGTCTGAAGCCTGATTTGAACTCAGGTCCTCCTGAATCACAGGGCTGGTGTTTTATCCACTGCGCCACCTAGCTGCGCCCCCCCCCAACTTAGTTTTTTCTTAACTGTGCCACAAGACTTCCACATGTCCCAGTCCTGCTTCCGACTCCTCCTCTCCCAACACCAGCTTTCTTTGGGAAAGGTCACAATATCAAGGTGAAAAGTCTTTTTCTTCTTCTGTAAGCCCCAGGGAAGTTCAGAAGGGGTAGGGAAGTAGAAGGAGTGGCAGAGGTAATTCGTGTACTACATGTACAGAACTCAATTCCATTCAATTCAATGCAATTAAACATCTACTAATGTGCCAGGCACTGTGTTAGGTGCTAGGGATATAGAAACAAAAATGAAAATAGTCCCTGACCTCAAGGAGCTTATATTTTACGGGGGAACTAACAGAGAAGTCAATAAATTAATGAGATTCACTTCATCAGACTGTCAATGTGGCATTTTGTTTTGCTTGAGTGTTCTTTATTACAAAGAAGGCTTGTTTGGGGAGATTTTTTGGGAAAAAAATTAATAAAAATTTTATTTTTTAATTTCAAAAGAATCCAAATTAAAGGAAAATTTAGAAGTAAAAAAAATGTGAGTGTACTAGGACATGGAGTAATATATTTTTGTACATTGTATCAGTATATGTTTATACTTCATTTCTTCAAAAGATTCATGTTTGGGGCAGCTAGGTGGTGCAGTGGATAGAGCACCAGCCCTGGATATAGAAGGACCTGAGTTCAAAATCCAGTCTCAGACACTTAACCCTTACTAGCTGTGTGACCCTGGGCAAGTCACTTAACCCCAATTGCCTCAACAACAACAACAAAAAAAAAGATTCATGTTTTTGGGGCAGTTAGGTGGTAAAGTGGATAAAGCACCAACCCTGGATTCAGGAGGACCTGAGTTCAAATCTGGCCTCAGACACTTGACACTTATTAGCTGTGTGACCCTGAGCAAGTCACTTAACCCTCATTGCCCTGCCAAAAAAACAAACAAACAAAACCACACACAAAAGATTCATGTTTTCCTCGACATGGGTCTTCTCTACACCCAAAAACAAACCTCCATGCTTCAACAGGTGATGTTTTAGTCACTGAGGCAAAAAACAAATAAATGTTCAGGTGACCAGCTCTCTGTCATTGAGCCACCTCACACTAGGCTAGGCTGGTCTTTGAAAGACAGATGTATGGCTCATAGCTGAAGGTGTTTGTGCTTGTTGTACCCCAGCAGCACAGCCTTCAAGAACTTGGGATCATCTCCAAGCCACAATAAGGGATCAGAGAAAGGCCCTGTTATAGGGTATATTTATGTCAATCATGATATAAGAGCTCAGGTGATCACCCCATCTACCATCTATAAAAGCTATGGACATTCTCCTTTTCTCCTATTCAAGAAGGTAGGTATCTCAGAGAACATCTCTCTGAACCATCTCTCCTCAAGCAAAGTTTGACTTCTCTCTCCATCGTTTTCTCTACCACCTAAATAAAAGATTATTTTATTCTTTGTACCAGAGGGTGTAATTCTTTAAAGAGGAATACCTAAGGACCCCTACCACCAACCAATTTCACCCAAGACAATATGCATACAGAAAGGTCCTTAGTGAAAGAGATGAAGACTTCTATTTAGATGCCTCTGTTCATTAGAGTAGAATACTCACCTAACAGAAACTGTCCAAATGATGCCTACACTGAGTATGGGAGTGGGGAAGATGCCTGGGGTTGTGTGATAGTGGACATATCAGGATACATGCACATCTAATGGCCAAATCTGTCACCCTTGGGCAAAAGGACATTGTTCTGGGGCAGCTAGGTGATGCAGTGGACAAAGCACTGGCCCTGGATTCAGGAGGACGTGAGTTCAAATCCGGCCTCAGACACTTGACACTTACTAGCTGTGTGACCCTGGGCAAGTCACTTAGCCCCAATTGCCCTGCAAAAAAAAAAAAAAAAAAGGTCATTGTTCTTCCTGTTGGTTTGGAAGTCAGACAACCTAAAGAGTACCAACAGAGAAGTAAAAGGACAATAGTGTAAGGGCAAAAAAAGTAGATGACCATAGGCCTAGAAAACTGTGAGGCACTAATTTTGCCCAAATGTATGCCAATAAATTTGACAATCTAAATGAAATGGATGAATATTTACAAAAATAAAAACTGCCCAGGTTAAATGAAGAGGAAATAAAATCCTTAAATAAATCCATATCAGAAAAAGAAATTGAACAAGCCATTAATGAACTCCTTAAGAAAAAATCCCCAGGGCCAGATGGGTTTACAGGTGAATTTTACCAAACATTTAAAGAACAATTAATTCCAATATTATACAAATTATTTGGAAAAATAGGTGAAGAAGGAGTTCTACCAAATTCATTTATGATACAAATATGGTGGTGATACCAAAACCAGGCAGAGCAAAAACAGAGAAAGAAAATTATAGACCAATTTCCCTAATAAGTATTGATGCTAAAATCTTAAATAAGATATTAGCAAGGAGATTACAGCAAGTGATCACCAGGATAATACACTATGACCACGTGGGATTTATATCAGGAATGCAGGGCTGGTTCAACATTAGGAAAACTATTAACATAACCACATCAATAAGAAAACCAACCAAAATCATATGATTATCTCAATAGATGTAGAGAAAGCTTTTGATAAAATACAGCACCCATTCCTAATAAAAATACTAGAGAGCTTAGGAATAGGTGGAGCTTTCCTTAAAATAATAAGCAGTATCTACCTAAAACCATCAGCAAGCATTATATGCAATGGAGATAAGTTAGAGGCCTTCCCAATAAGATCAGGGGTGAAACAGGGATTTCCATTATCATCTCTATTATTTAATATTGTACTAGAAATGTTAGCTTTAGCCATCAGAGAAGAGAAAGGAATTAAAGGAATTAGAATAGGCAAGGAGGAAAGAAAACTATCACTCTTTACAGATGATATGATGGTATACTTAAAGAATCCTAGAGAATCAACTCAAAAATTATTTGAAACAATTAACAACTTCAGCAAAGTAGCAGGATATAAAATAAATCCACATAAATCATCAGCATTTCTATACATGACCAACAAAGTCCAGTAGCAAGAGATAGAAAGAGAAATTCCATTCAAAGTAATGGTAGATAATATAAAATACTTGGGAGTCTACTTGCCAAGACAAACCCAGGAACTCTATGAACACAACTACCAAACACTCTTCACACAAATCAAATCAGATCTAAATAATTGGAAAGGTATCAATTGCTCATGGATAGGCAGAGCTAATATAGCAAAAATGACAATTCTACCTAAATTAATTTACTTATTCAGTGCCATGCCAATCAGACTACCTAAAAATTATTTTATAGAGCTAGAAAAAATAATAACAAAATTCATCTAGAAAAACAAAAAGTCAAGAATATCAAGGGAATGGGCAGCTAGGTGGCACAGTGGATAAAGCACTGGCCATAGATTCAGGAGTATCTGAGTTCAAATCTCCTTCGACCCAGCAATACCACTTTTGGGTCTTTTTCCCAAAGAGATCATGGAAAAGGGAAAAGGACCCGCATGTACAAAAATATTTATAGCTGCTCTTTATGTGGTGGCAAGGAATTGGAAGTTGAGGGGATGCCCATCAATTGGGGAATGGTTGGACAAGTTGTGGTATATGAATGTAATGGAATACTATTGTGCTGTAAGAAAGGATGAGCAGGAGGAGTTCAGAGAAACCTGGAGGGTCTTGCGTGGGCTGATGATGAGTGAGATGAGCAGAACCAGAAGAACATTGTACACAGTATCATCAACATTGTGTGTTGATCTACTGTGATGGACTATATTCTTCTCACCAATGCAATGGCACAGAAGAACTCCAGGGGACTCATGATGGAAGAGGATCTCCAAATCCAGGAAAAAAAAAGAACTGTGGAGTATAGATGCTGATTGAACCATACTGTTTCTTTTGGTTTTGGTGCTGTTGTTTTTCTATTTTGAGGTTTTTCCTCATTGCTCTGATTTTTCTCTTATAACATGACTAATGCAGAAATATGTTTAATGTTATTATGTATACATATATGTGTGTGTATATATATATATATATATATATATAACCTATATCAGATTACCTGCTGTCTAGGGGATGGGGGAAGGAGGGGAGGGAGGGAGAAAAATCTGAAATTTGAAAGCTTGTATAAACAAAAGTTGAGAACTATCTTTACATGTAACTGGAAAAAAATAAAATACTTTATTAAAAAAATTAACTGGGAAAAAAAAAAGAAGACTGTGAGGCACTAAACAAGCCTTTGAAGGTCCATCAGTTCTAGCATTGGAGGGCATCCAACTAGAATGGGAATAATCTCCTTCCAACAAACTGAGTAAATTCCCAAGATGGCAGACAAATGGACAGATGTTTCAATAGCAACACTTCTAAGGGAATGAGACTTCCTGAGGTTGGCACCCAAGGCATGAATGTTTTCACATGATGTCATTAAAAATATATAGTTAGGATAGGGCTGAGGTGGGGAATTAGGTAACTGGCTACTGTTTCTGGGTCTCCTCTTACCTTTTTTCTTGTCACATCCTATGAGCTGCTCAAATGATAAATGTTCCAAAGTCCTGTAGAATAACCAAATTTTGTATTGAATCAATAACATCAAGGGTCAATAGCTAAGGAAATAAGTAGGGGAAAAAAGATTTAAACAGAAAATTAATGAAAACCCTAAAGAAGTAGTTGTAGTAGTAGTAGCAGGAGTAGCAGTAATAGCAGTAATAGTAGTAGTAATAATAAACTTGTACTTACATAGCACATTTAGGTTTGCAAAGTGCTTCACATGTTATATGTACACTGACATATATGAGAATCAGAGCGCTACCAACCTGCTGAGAAAGATATTGCAGGGAAGCTTAGCCATGAAAAGAAAGCATGTGACTTCAGCATCCAGAAGTGACCTTTCTGGGGTTTTGAAGGTCAGATTGGCATCCAGAAGTTATGTCTAATGCCTGTGGGTCTTGTCTATCAAAGTTACCAGTCAATTAGCTTGGAGCTGTGTGTGAGGATAGCCCTGCTTACTGTTTGACAGGGGGCTTCTGGGAGAAGCCATGGAGAATCGAGCCTTTTCATCCAGACTTTGGGGTGGTGGCAGAGAACTTCATGTGGGCTGTTAGGGAAAGGCAATACCAAATAGATCCAAACTAGGGTTTTCCTTTCTCTCTCTCTTCACTAACTTCTAATACACTTTAATAAATACTCAAAAGCTTAAACTCTTTCTAAAGCTTCTAATTTAAGGCCACCACTCAATAGATTTTAGACATCACAGCTAGAATTTTAGACTTCACACATAGCTTTGATGAACTAGCTATGCCACTGTACTTCATGACAGACAGGAACTGAATCTATATCTGTGGTTCACAGTGCCTAGAAATCAAGAAATATGCAGAAACTTCTCTCTGTGTAGTATGATGATTAAAAAGTTTGAGAGACATAGTTTGAGTGATTTAATCATTTTATTAATAAGGTCAGCAGGTTTTTTATAAAATGGTGGTCATTTGACATCTTTCTTAGACCAAAGACAATCATGATGGCCAGACTCACAATTTCTATGCCCTTCAAAACAGCAACCAAACCTGGTGATTGGAGGTGGGCCATGTGCAGGATTGAGTATCTCTTGGAGAGGGAAAATATCTCTATGCCAGACCACCTATAGGTTTAGACTATCAATTCAAAGAATATATATTCCACCCAAGCCTGAGCAGAGCACAATGGGCTTCCCCACCTTAGATTAAATTCCTTTAAGGTGTGTGTGTGTGGAGGGGGCGTCTGACCAAGACTGAGGGGAGTGAATGCAATCTCATTATCAGTAAATGTCTTTCAAAAGAAAAACTGAACTTAAAGACAGGACTTTGGAAGTAAGGAGATAGGGGGAGCTCTGAATCTCCCCAAGATGTTAGTTATTAATGATCGTTTTTCACAAAATTCATTGCTAGAAGTCTGGCTATGGTGCAATAAAGTCATGGAGGAAAGTGAAGCCAGAGCTACAATTAGCAATTTCTGTATTTGGGGCAAGTAACATGAAACAGGAGACTGAGAGCCAGTATGAGGCAGCCACATAGCAATCTAGTGGGGAAGGGGAGGAGCTGACCCCGAATGACCATCTGGTAACTTCCTATTTTAGCTAATTATTCTTTCAAACTGGGAGCCAAACTCTGTTGTTTCTATGCTGCAGGACTGCTAGCACTGCCAAAGCCGTCCAAATTTGGCACTCTAGGGCAAAATTCTGGTTATCCTACCTTAGTTCCAGCTCTAGGTAAAGCAGGCAATCTGTAGGTGTGATTCACTTAAGTATAGGAGTGAATAACACTTAGAGAATGACATTCATCTGAGGATTTTTTTTTACTTAAAAAAAATTTTTTTTTAGGTAATTGGGGTTAAGTGACTTGCCCAGGGCCACACAGCTAGTAAATATCAAGTGTCTGAGGTCAGATTTGAACTCAGGTCATCCTGAATCCAGGGCCGCTCCATCCACTGAGCCAACTAGCTGCCCCATCTGAGGATTTTTGTAGGCAACTATAGCTTATTATCCTACAGAAGAAGAAAATGAGGAATGGGGATGATGGTACCTGAAAATATTCAGTCAGACCACGTAAGACAGGGTCAAGATTGGCAACCTCTCTCCATATCCTCTACTCCTAGACATACCTTCCCCACCTCCAGCATACAGCTCCCCTTTCTCTCTTGTTATCCTTCAGAATCTTCCCTCTCCCTATCATTCTCCTACAGGCAAATGACTCTTTGCTCTCTGTAAGCAGCAAACAAATGCCAGTCTAGAGCTCATTCTCAAGAATGCCTAATCTTTCTCTAGTCAGTAGTCATTGACTCTGTGGGAGAGGTGGGAGTCAGGAGAGCACAGGGAATTGAGCTTCCCCCACCACCACCACCAATAATGTGTCTATGAGAGCTGTAATATAGATTAGTAAAATGATTTTTACCTAGAATTGATTTTAGAATTAGATTATTTCTAGAGCCTTGGCCTTTTCAATTTCTTGCCACCATAGCCATCTATAAAGAATAATGGGGGCTCCAGTGGAAAAAGGGATGAAGGTTTTCTTCATTCCCATCCCTTCAGGAAGAATCTCAGCTAGAACCATCAGAAGTGGCAGACCTAAGCAAAAGACAATGTCTCAGTGTACTCCCCTCCCAACATCATCTCTTTTTCTCTTCTGCTCCCCTTGAATCCAACTTTCTTCCCATTGGTGTCCTATCTCTACTGCTTCCACCATACCCACAAAAGTTCTATTGATCATATAGCCTGTATGTATGTGTGTGTGTTTTACAATAAGTTCTTACTGATACCTTTTTAAAAACTATACCATATTTTTTCCCAATATTTCTCTCTTTCCTTTCCCAGAGAGTCATCCCGATGTAGGAGGTTATATGCATATAACAAATGATATTTTTAAGACCAAAAAAATAAAAGATAAAAAAATCAGTACAACTAACTAATCAATACATCAAAGAAGTCTGAAAATATGTGTAATGTACAACACTTATGGACATCTCACTTCTGAAATGGGGTTGGGTAAGAGTGTCTTCTTATATCTCTTCTTTTGAACCATGCTTGTTCTTTATAATTTTGTCACATTTACTTTGTGTTTGTTTTTTTTACTTGTGTTGTTATAGTCATTTTGTATTTTGTTTTCTTAGCTCTAGTTTCTTCACTCTTTACTAGTTCATATAAATCTTTCCATTCTTCTATGTCGTCATCACATTCATAATTTCTTATAACATAGTAATATCCCACTACATTCATATACCACAGTTTGTTTAGCCATTCCTTAATTGATGTGCATCTACTTTGTTTCTAATTCTTTGCTACTACAGAAAATGCTGCTATAAATATTTTAGTGTAAGTGGGGACTTTCTTCTTATTAATGAGCTCCTTGGGATTTAAGTCTAACAGCAGAATCTCTGGGTCAAAGGGCATGGACATTTTAGTCACTTAGTTTTCATCATTTCACATTGTTTTCCAAAATGGTTGTACTGATTCACAGCTCCACCAATAAACCACTAGTGTCTGTCTTTCCACAACCCCTCCATTATTGGTTATTCTATTTTGAGGGACCATCTTTGCCAATTTTCAGGGTGTGAGGTGAAAATAAAGAGGTTGTTTTCATATGCACTTCTCTTATTATTAGTGACTTGGAACATTCTTTCATATGGTTATTAATAATTTGCAATTCTTCATTTGAGAACTATTAGTCATTATCCATTGATTACTTATCTGTTGGGGAATGGCTTTTAGTTATACATACAAATGCTCATATGAATGTATACCTGTTTATATATCTTAGATGCAAAATTATTATGAGAGAAATTTGATACAAAGATTTTCTCCCTAATTGAATACTTCCTTTCTTATCCTAGATGCATCAATTTTGTTGACGCATAAGCTTTTCAGTTTCACATAATCAAAGTTACCAGTAAGCCTCTATCCCTGGTTTAGATTGTGAGATCACTCTTTTTTTTTTTTTTTTTAGTGAGGCAATTGGGGTTAAGTGACTTGCCCAGGGTCACACAGCTAGTAAGTGTTAAGTGTCTGAGGCTGGATTTGAACTCAGGTATTCCTGACTCCAGGGCCGGTGCTCCATCCACTGCGCCACCTAGCTGCCCCACTAGGCTATATTTTTTAACCATAACAATTGGGAATGAGAATGGTCACTCTTACATTAGCAATTCACCTTTATACACTTCTACTACAACATCAGCTTAGTCAGTCAATACACTTTTATCAGGTTCCCTTCTGTGTCTCAGGGCAGGACTAGGCTATATATAAAATTAGTAATCATAAGGCATGGTTCTTAATCTTAAAGTGTTTATATTCTATTTGGAGAGATAAGACATTCACAAAATATCTTACAAGTCTAACCACTGGGTGGCACTACTGGCTCCTCACCTGAGGCTATATAGACTGGGTTTACTTTTGTAACCCCACCCAAATTTTAGCTCCTCCCCTTCCCCTCCTCCCCTCCCCCTCTCCCTCCCCTTCCTCCTCCCTTTCCCTCTCCTCCTCTTCCTCTGTACTTTAGGGGCAAGCCTAAAGTAAGGGCTCTTAACTTAGCATATGTGAACCTTTTTTTTTTAAAATAATAAACATTTTTTAATAGTTTTGAGTTCCAAATTTTATCCCTCCTTCCCTCTCTCCCCTGCCTCCTCCCTGAAGCAGTAAGCAATCAGATATGGGTTATACATGTACAACTATATAAAATATTACCATATTAATCATTTTGTACAAGAAAACTTGAATAAAAGAAAAAAATGAAAGAAAGTGAAAAATAGCAAGCTTTAGTCTGTATTCAATCAATATCAGTTCTTTCTTTGGAGGTGCATAGTATGTTTCATCAATAGTTCTTTGGGATTGTCTTGGATCATTGTATTGCTGAGATGTGAACCTTTAAAAATTTTTTTTTGATAAATGTATTTCAATATAATTGTTTTCCTTTGAAATTCTTTGTTTTTTTATTTTATGCATTTAAAAACATTATTCTAGGGGCAGCTAGGTGGCGCAGTGGATAAAGCACCAGCTCTGAATTCAGGAGGACCTGAGTTCAAATTTGACCTCACACACTTGACACTTACTTGCTATGTGACCTTGGGCAAGTCACTTAACCCTCATTGCCCTGCAAAATAAAAAAATTAAATTAAAATAAAAACATTTTTCTAAGAAGTCCAAAGACATCACCAGACTGCCAAAGGAGTCTATGACGACAAAAAAAGTTAAGAACTCCTACCCTAAAGCATTAGTGGTGTTCTTCTAATGCTATTGGCTCAAACCCCCATCTGGTCTATTCCCCCACTACCCTTCAACTGGTTACCATCTGTTCAATGTCATTCAACCAGTGATTAGCACCTCAATATAATTTTATATTAACCACTTGCTATCTCTTCTATCATTTATAACCAATTAACATTAATAAGCTTTTACAAACAGCTATTTATTGAGCAAATATAGCAAGAATCAAAGTGCAAAAAATGCCCCCCCTCCAAGGGCACATTCTCCCTTCAATATATATCAGGCCTGGGGAAAGTAGGCTTACAAAGTATTTCTCTCATCAAGTTCACTTCTGGGTGTTATAGCTGAAATGGTTCCTTCACTTGCAGGACTTGGCTGATAATTTGATCCATTGACAGGCTGAATCAAACAAGCCACTGACTCCTCAGGGCTGACTCCTTACCATATTCTGCTGCTGGCAAACTCTGCTGTGTACTTCAGTCCCTGGGCCTCTGGTGGATCTTCCAAACTTTCAACCTCGTGCTTACACACAAGGCTGTAGACTAGTCAATTAATCTCTTACCTTGATTCATCTAAGAGCAGGAAAGAATGGAAATACAACAAAAACCAAAAAATAGCCATGCCACACATGGACAGCTTCATGGTGGCTAGGTAATACACAGTCTGAGAGCCTCCCCCCATCTGGAGGCTCCTGCAGCAATTCATCCTCTTCTCTCCAAAGTTTCCAAGGAGATTCAAAGATTGAGTTCCTCCATTAGAACACTCAGTTCTGGCTCAGCAGCCAATTAAAAGGCTTTTCTTCACTACCAATAAGTAAACTGCAAACAGGCACAAAATATGTGCACATGCTCCAACTTAGAGCACAGAGCCTTCAATTACTCATATCTGTAAGCAGGCTCACCAATTCTCCATGTTTGTTGGCAGGAGGCAAAGCAGACTGTGCCCACTAAAAGGATTAGACCCCTATTGTCCAGTGCCCCCTTATATTATTTTTTTTAATTAATAAAGTATTTTATTTTTTTCCCGTTACATGTAAAGATAGTTCTCAACTTTTGTTTACACAGGCTTTCCAATTTCAGATTTTTCTCCCTCCCTCCCTCCCTCCTCCCTCCCCTAGACAGCAGGTAATCTGATATAGGTTATATATATATATATATATATATATATATATATATATATATATATATATATATATACATACATATATATATATATATACACATAATAACATTAATCCTATTTCTTCATTAGTCATGTTATAAGAGAAAAAGCAGAGCAATGATGAAAAACCTCAAAATAGAAAAAACAACAGCACCAAAACCAAAAGAAATAGTATGGTTCATTCAGCATCTATACTCCACAGTTCTTTTTTTTTTTTCTTGGATTTGGAGATCCTCTTCTATCATGAGTTCCCTGGAACTCTTCTGTACCATTGCATTGGTGAGAAGAATCTAGTCCATCACAGTAGATCAACACTCAATGTTGATGATACTGTGTACAATGTTCTTCTGGTTCTGCTCATCTCACTCATCATCACCCCACGCAAGACCCTCCAGGTTTCTCTGAACTCCTCCTGCTCATCATTTCTTATAGCACAATAGTATTCCATTGTGTTCATATACCACAACTTGTCCAGCCATTCCCCAACTGATGGGCATCCCCTCAACTTCCAATTCCTTGCCACCACATAAAGAGCAGCTATAAATATTTTTGTACATGTGGGTCCCTTTCCCCTTTCCATGATTTCTTTGGGAAAAAGACCCAAAAGTGGTATTGCTGGGTCAAAGGGTATGCACAGCTTTATAGCCCTTTGGGCATAATTCCAAATTGCTCTCCAGAATGGTTGGATCAGTTCACAGCTCCACCAACAATGCATTAGTGTTCCAATTTTTCCACAGCTTCTCCAACATTTATTATTTTCCTTTTTTGTCATTTTAGCCAATCTGATAGGTGTCAGGTGGTACCTCAGAGTTGTTTTAATTTGCATCTCTCTAATCATTAGAGATTTAGGGCATTTTTTCATATGGGAATAGATAGCTTTGGTTTCTTCATCAGAAAACTGCCTGTTCATATCCTTTGACCATTTCTCAATTAGGGAACCCCCCCTTATATTATTGAACAGGAAGGATCAGGAGTTGGACAAGTCCTTCACTCACTCTCATGGTTGGTACAAGGGCTGAGAAGTTAAGGTGTATATAATTCTAGGAGGGCAGGATGATTTTGTAATCCCTAGTTCCTCCCCTCTCCGAGTGGCTGAGGCAACTGCCTATGGAAGGGGTGTAGATAGCATAGCTTTTCCCAAAGAGAATTAGCTCCAAGTCTCATCCTAACAGAAACCCTGCCTTCTTCCTGAAATTGCTATATTTCACAAAGCCCTAGTTATCTGACTTGCATAATGGAGTCGACTACCCACAAGAATGGACAAATATGCTTCAAAACTGTAATATAGTATATTAAAATGATATAAAGGATAAATTATATTTATACAGTAAATCATGTCAATAGCACACATTTTTTGAAAAGGCAGTCTAATTCCAGAATTATGAAAATTTTGGTAAGCACTTTAGTTGTAACATTTGTAAAAAGTAAATAAGGGGGGGCAGCTAGGTGGCGCAGTGGATAGAGCACCAGCCCTGGAGTCAGGAGTACCTGAGTTCAAATCTGGCCTCAGACACTTAACACTTACAAGCTGTGTGATCCCGGGCAAGTCACTTAGCCCCAATTGCCTCACTAAAAAAAAAAAAAAGTAAATAAGGTTTGTGTGATATTATACATGTGAAAAAGAAACCATATAATTTTTCCACAATCTGCATAATAACAATATAGTCAGTACACACTAGAAACAGTAACATTAAAAGGAAGGCTAGAAAATATAAATGAACTGTACTTTGTGTGAACTCAGGAAGAATGTTAACAGCACAAGATGGAACTCACCCACCCAAAGCCCCCCAAACAACAGGGTTCCCTTCCCTTTCCCCATCCTGTCCTAGGCCTTCTCCAGTAGGTGGGTGTTCTATAGAGTAAAAAAACTGACAGAATAACTAACCACACTTTGGGCTTCAAAGTCATACCAAGATTTTATTTTGTTTTTTAGGATTTAAAAGAAATTTTTTTTATTATTTTCCAGTTATGTATTACATATAAGGATAGTTTTCAACATTTGTTTACACTGGATTTTTAGTTCCAAATTTTTCTTTTCTCCCTCCCTCCCTTCCCTCCCTCCTCCCCAAGATGGAAAGCAATCTGATATAGGTTGTATATGTACAATCACATCAAACATATTTCTACATTAGTCATCTTGTGAAAGAAAAATCAGTGCACAAAGGAAAAACCTCAAACAAGAAAGAAAAAAAAAAAACAGACCAAAAGTAGAAACAGTATGATTCAATCTGAATTCATAATTCACAGTACTTTTTTTCTGGATGCAGAGAACATTTTCTATCATGAGTTCTTTGAAACTGTTTTGGATTGTTACACCGCTGAGAAGAGCCAAGTCTATCCCCATTGTTCCTCACACAATGTTGTTGTTATTGTGTACAATGTTCTCCTGGTTCTGCTCCTCTCAGTCAGCATCAGTTCATGTAAATCCTTCCAGATTTCTCTGAACTCCTCTTGCTCATTGATTCTTACAGCACAATAGTATTCCATTACATTCATATACCACAACTTGTTTAGCCATTCCCCTATTGATGGGCATTCCCTTGATTTCCAATTCTTTGCCACCACAAAGAGAGCTGCTATAAATATTTTTGTACATGTGGGTCCTTTTCCCTTTTCTATGGTCTCTTTGGGATATAGACCTAGTAGTGGTACCACTGAGTCAAAGGGTATGAACATATGATTTTTTTTAACTGCATGCAGCATTTCACTCTAGTATAGAATCAATAAAGGCAATAAAGCAATATATAATATATCTCCCATATGGCTGTGAGCCCTAAGACTTTCACAGAACAAGACAATTTTCATACAGTACACAGACTGCTCTAAACTCAGGAGTTCTAGGAAATGCACAGTTTAGTTTACTTGGCCTCCATGGGTGGTCTCCTATGAGCAGGTAAGGGAATATGTAACAGTGTGCTACTGTTGTTTAAGTCATCTATCCAATAAGACCAGTCACTCAAGACTTGGAGACCTGGGCCTCAGCTCCTCCTTCATATGGAAGCTTTGGTGTTGCTTCCTTCACTCACTAGCCATTGACAGGAAGCCCTCACTGGACAGAGGCAAGCTTAGCCTGCTTGAAGGAGGGGCAGTAGATTCCTTAGCAGACCCTTGGAAGGAAAAGTCTGCCATGGGCAGGCAAAATTTCTCACCTCCAGACTTTCATTTCTTGTTTCTGGTTGCAAGGAAGCCTGTCACATCCCCTCCATACTGTAAAGTCCCCACAACCTTGATCACAGGACCTTCTTCTTGCTGCCACATCTTGTTAATCCCCACCAGCATCCAGAGACCTACTGCTCAGAAGAGCAATGGGGGAACAAATAAAGAAAGTCTCAATAAACGGCAAGAAAGCACATGTATAGTAATTGTGAACTGGAAAGACAGTAGGGCATAATGAATAGATTATGGAATCAGTCAGGTATTCTGCCTTAGACTCCCACTAGCTAAGTGTCATGGACAATTCACCTAACTTCGCAGAATCTGTAAAATGGGGATATTGCACTCGGGGCAGTTAGGTGGCATAATGGATAGAGCACCGGCCCTGGATTCAGGAGGACCTGAGTTCAAATCCGGCCTCAGACACTTGACACTTACTAGCTGTGTGACCCTGGGCAAGTCACTTAACCCCAATTGCCTCACCACCCCCCAAAAAAATACTTGCACTCCCTACCACATAGTATTGTTGTGAGGAAAGAACTTTACAAATCTTGTGCAGTACTTTACAAGCACTATATAAATGTGAGTTATTGTTATCATTATTGTTTTCTCATTCTCACTATTTTATTTTCTATAGGATTCAGATAGAAATTCAGATAGAAAAGTTGTTATTCTGCTATTATTTTTTATATTTCATTTTCTATTGACTAGTGCACAGGTGGATAAAAATAATTACTTTTTTAGTTTAATAAAGGTGCTAGAATATATGCTAAAGCTCTGTCATCTTCCTAGTACCTTCTTGGTACAAGTCCAGTAGCAGAAAAAATGAGAAAGACACATACTCCAACTTCTTTCCACATGATTTTTGTATCCTCTCCAAAGTCTTTATATTTTGAAAGATTTTCAGTTCATGTAGCTTAGAGATTATGAGTATTTGGTGGGGTGACACCTATTAAACATTATTCTTTGGCGGGGGCGGGGGGGCAATTGGGGTTAAGTGACTTGCCCAGGGTCACACAGCTCATAAGTGTCTGAGGCCAGATTTGAACTCAGGTTCTCCTGACTCCAGGGCCAGTGCTCTACCCACTGTACCACTTAGCTACCCCTAACTATTGTTCTTAAATTTTTATGGATTAGGGTTATATCTGAATGATCCTGGGCAACAGTTTGGTCAATGATAGTGGCTAGATTCCAGTACAGTTTATTGCTGGGGTTCTTAACTTAGAGGAGACGGGGGACATGGGACTGTGAGTGATTGTGAGTGTGAAAAAATAGTTTCGATAACTCGATTTCAATATAATGGATTTTGTTATCCTGTATAATTATGGTGTTTTGTTTTTGTTTTTGTTTTTTGTGGTGAGGCAATTGGGGTTAAGTGACTTGCCCAGGGTCACATAGCTAGTAAGTGTTAAGTGTCTGAGGCCGGATTTGAACTCAGGTCCTCCTGAATCCAGGGCCGGTGCTCTATTCACTGCGCCACCTAGCTGCCCCTAATTATGGTGTTTTGAAGTTTGAGAAGTATTTATTCTTTAGATTTCATTAGACTGTCACCAAAGGGTTCATGACATACACAAAAAAGGTTAAGAACTCTTGATTTGAATTCTTCAGGACATTTTTAGGTCTATTTTTGAAGTATGGAGATTTTTCTACCACCAATCAAGCAATAAACATATATTTTTATCTGTTATCATATGAACTCCAAGAAGTTTTTAACATATCATTCCAGCCATCAGATTATGTTTTGCTAGGTATTCAGTAGCGCTAGATTTTTACAGCCTGCAGTGATATGTTTTAGTTTCTATAATTTCTTTACATAACCTACATTGATTCCCTAAGTCCAGCGTCCTTAAGGATAACCCTTCTGTAGTAGTAGTAGTAGTAGTAGTAGTAGTAGATGATTATCATTATTATTAATAATGAAATGTGTGCCCAAATGCTGGAGGGGATAGCTTCAGAGGCAATAGCACATAGATCTGACTAAATTTCCAACATGAGAAACCTGCTATTGGAAGATCATTTGCCTTTGGGGCAAAGGAAACGTCTACAAATGATACCAGGCAAAAAGCAAAGTTTGTGCATCTGGGCCAGGTTGGAAATGGCGCCCAGGCTGGAAGAGACTGTCATGGAACCACATCTTGCAAAGGAGGTAAGGGAGCAACCCATGTTTCAAACTGGCACTGAGCTCACAATTATGATTACAGAATCATTAGCTTTGATTCTATGAGAAAGGAGCACATCAAAGCCAGAATCCTATGAATTAGAATGTTGACTAACCGAGCTAATTATAGTTCAGTCATCTGAATTTTCACACAATGAGCTGAGTTCTCATGAAAGCCTTCTCTTGGCTAGGAGGCTTTGATGATGAAGTAGCTATTTCTGTCCCAGATCCAGCCCTCCTCACGCCAGTCCAGATCCTGGTTGGAGTCCCTTTCAGAGCTATATCAACTCAACTCCCAAGGTGCTTGGTCTTGGGTTCTTCTTCTGAGCCAGTACCCCAGATGAGGTGAAGATGATAGAGTTGTGAAGAGTACAACTCCCTTCCAATGGGAAAATATAACCCCAGGTGTCAGAGTGTCATGAAGGAATTCTTCTCATTTTCATTTTCTTTCAGATTTTAAAATACTTAAGTAATTTACATAGCCTAATTATACTTTAGGGAAAACCTTCTCACTTCACGTGTCTTAGTTATCAGATGCAGAGTGGTATAATAAATTTTAATGACTGTTTAGATGTTCTTTGCTCTGGAGTTAATAATACAGACTAAGACTGAACCTCTGATGAACCAGAATGGGTAAACTCCTTCTGAGAGAAAAACGGCTCTCTCATGGGAGGGGAACATATTCTTGTGGGGCATCACTCAGAGAACCTGGCAGAAACAATTTACTGAAGGGTAAAGCTTTTCCTGCTTATCAGTAGGAACCCAAGTGAGATGATTATAGGCTTAAATAGCAGCATCTGCTATACAGGGACAGGCCTAGCTACCCTTCCCACTTCCAGAGGGACCAAAAGAGCAATTGCATGCATTGTGTTGGTGACAATTCTCATCACAAATGAGGCTTGCAGTTGCAAAGCAAGCTTTGGAAAGGCTGATGAATGTCCCATGCTTCAGGTAGCTACCGCTTGGTAAATGGTAGTACCTCCTTATGGTCCAATTATGGGTGTGTATACTTCAGTGCTTAGGCCTTTCTCTGGTGTTGATCATTGAGAAGAGGTATATAGAGCATGATCAATTCATTTATGTATTTGTACAAGAAAAGGCTCTCAAACCCATACTTTGATTAATTTTAAATTTCTACTTATAACCAATATGATATACAATTTAGAGCATGGCTTAAAATAATATAAACGTCTGTCAATAAGCTTCATTGTTACTAAAATGTTTAACTAAATCTCCCTGCCTCCTATGGGACTGTCCTGCCATTTATTCTCAGCTCTTGACTACTTAACTGTTCGATATGCCGGTATTAATTTGCCATTTTTAACACCTTCTTCCTAATTTTAAGCACTTCATGCTCTAACATTTCCTACTAGAAAAAAGATCGTTTTAAATTTTTCTTTGCAATGATCTTTGGCTAAAAACTTGAAAATTATTACCTATTTTTTCTTAACAAAGACCTTACTTGGTTATTCTGATTTCATAACTCTGGTTGTGAACCTCTCAAGCCCTGGCAAACAGGTATTGCACCCAACTATGGAATCATACCACTATTTGGGTCCAGTGTGGGGGATGGGGGCAGCTAGGTGGCATAGTGGATAAAGCACCGGCCCTGGATTCAGGAGGACCTGAGTTCAAATCTTGCCTCAGACACTTGACACAACTAGCTGTGTGACCCTGGGCAAGTCACTTAATCCTCATTGCCCCGCAAAAAAACAAAAGAAAAACAAAAACAGTGTGTGGGATGAAAGTCTAATTAAACCCTCATCCAATGCATTCTCTACCAAGAAATCATGAAGGAACCATAAATCAAATAACAAAGCACTTACTTATGACAGACTAGGAAAGTAAGGAACAGAAAAATCAAGCAATAGAATTATTTTGAGCCCTTCTCCCAACCCTTCTTAATTCTGGTGCCTTTCCTCTTTTAATTATTTCCTGCTTGTCTTGTATATTGCCTGCTATATGTATTTGCAAGTTGTCTTCGCCATTAGATTGTAAAGTCCTTGAAAATAGGGATTATTTTTTGCCCCTATTTTTATCCCTAGTGCTTAGCACAGTGCCTAGGGGCATTTAATAAATGTTCATTGACTGAACTCTGCCTTCCTATATAGAATCATAGAATTTAAGAGTTAGAAGGGACCTCAACAGCCATCCAGTATGACACATACACTAAAAGAATCTCTACGGCATTATACCCAACAAGTAGCCATCCAGCTTCTACTTGGAGACCTTCAAGGACAGGAAACCCACTGTCCCTTGAGGCAGTCCATTACACTTTTGGACAACTCTCCTGACATCAAACATGAATTTGCCTTTTTTCAGCCTCTACTCATGGTTTTGTCCACTTTGGTAAAATAGAACAAATCTAATCTTTGGGGACAGATCTTCAAATATTTGAAGATGGATACTTTTAACGCTGAGTCTTCTGGACTGAGTATCCCCAGTTCTTTCCATTGTTCCTCATATGACAGGGCCTTAAGATTAAAATGGATAGGGGCAGCTAGGTGGCACAGTGGATAGAGCACCGGCCCTGGATTCAGAAGGGCCTGAGTTCAAATCTGGCCTCGGACACTTAACAATTGCTAGCTATATGACCCTGGGCAAGTCACTTAACTCCAATTGCCTCACAAAACAAAACAAAAGATTAAAATGGATATTTTATGAGTCCCATAGACTCCTGAATCAGTGAAGAAAGGAATACTTCCCCAGAAAAGGCATGGTGCAAGCTGAAGGAGGGTTATATTTTAGCTGGAACATCTTTCCTGGTTATTACCATTTAGGCTTCATCAGTCTGGCAGCTCACTGTGCCTCATTGTTTCTCAGTTCTGTTTCTCAAAGATCCCTTGATATGGTCCCCATATTCCCTTGTGTGTTGTCACTCCACTCCAACACCAAAGAGATGCTCTACCCTCTTCTCCCACACTTCCAAAGCTACCATTCATGTCTTTACCAATCTGCTACTGCTATTGACTGAAGCTGTCTTTTTCTGTGACCGAGGTTTTGTTTCCCATAGGGAAGTATTACTGACTTTCAGCTGAAGAAAACAACCCATACAAACATTCCTGGGAGCTAATCAGCCTGTTTTCAATGATTTTGTTAACATTAGGCCCATAGGAAACCTAACTGATGCAAAAAAGAAATGCTCAGACTATGCTCAGAAAATGTCATTTGCCCCACTCATGGAAAGGTCCCTAACTTCAGTCAGGTGAGTGAATTTCCTTGACTTCTATCCTATCCCAGAGTATAGGCTTTGATGCTATATTTAATGATATAAGCTCAAGCCAGTGTATTTATTCCCCCTACTGTGATTGGGGGGAGGGGCCTGGTTTCATTTAACTAATCAACAACAACTAGCTTTTACACAAGAACATTTACTTTAAAGATATCGCAAGAACAGAAGTATAAAGACTTTAATCATTCCAGGTAAATGAAGGTCACTCATTTCAATTTTGAGCAGGTCTGTAGTAATTATACTGGAACGTTCTGGGGAAGCAAGGTCCCAGTGAAAGTCCCCTTCTACAGTTAGTTACTTTAAGTGATCATCATAATGGTGGCCATCATCATAATCACCATTTACAAAAATATTTATGGACCCCCCAAGGACAAAATTTCAACATAGAGCCTTGGTCTTACTCAGGCTCACAATCTAGGTGTCATACTCAGCTCATTTTCTCTCACCTCCTATATCCAATTAGTTGCCAAGTCCTGTCATTTCTCTCTCTCTCTCTTTTTTTTTTTTTAGTGAGGCAATTGGGGTTAAGTGACTTGTCCAGGGTCACACAGCTAGTAAGTGTTAAGTGTCTGAGGCCAGATTTGAACTCAGGTCCTCCTGACTCCAGGGCTGGTGCTCTATCCACTGCACCACGTAGCTGCCCCAAGTCCTGTCATTTCTAACTTCAAATATCTCTCTTCTGCCACTGCCACCACCCTAGTCCAGGCCTTTATCAGCTTACACCCAGGGGCAGCTAGGTGGTGCAGTGGATAGAGCACCGGCCCTGGAGTCAGGAGGACCTGAGTTCAAATCCGGCCTCAGACACTTAACACTTACTAGCTGTGTGACCCTGGGCAAGTCACTTAACCCCAATTGCCTCACTTAAAACTAAAAAAAAAAAAAAAAATTTAAAAATCAGCTTACACCTGAACTATCTAGCAAAATCCTGCTGGTTGGTCTCCCTGCCTCAAGTGTCTCCCCATTCCAGTCCATCTTCTACTCATCTGTCAAACTGATCTTCCTGAAGGGCAAGTCTGACTATGTCATACCCTCTCTTTTTTCTCACACATTCAATCAACTCCAGTGGCTCCCCATTATCTCTAGGATATAAATATAAAATTAAAATAAAATCCCATTTGGTTTATAAAGCTCTCCACAACCTGGCCCCATTTTACCTTTCCAGTCTTATACCTTATACTCTCCCACATACTCTATGATTCAGTGATGCTAGCCTTCTTGTTTTTGTCTACACATGGGATTCCATCCAACTCTGGGCATTCTTGCTGGCTGTTTCCATGCCTATAACTCTCTCTCCTCCTCATCTCTACCTTCTGGCTTTCTTCAAGGCTCAGCTAAAGTCCTACCTTCTATAAGAAGCCTTTTCCAAGTCCCATTAATGTGAGTGGCTTCCCTCTGTTGATTATCTACAATTTATTCTATATGTAGCTTATTTTAGTTGTTTGCATGTTGGTTCCTCTTTTAGATTTCTTAAGACTCTGATCCTCGAGAACAGGGATTGTCTTTTGTCTTTCTTTGTATACTCAACACTTAACACAATGTCTAGAACCTAGTAGGTGCTTAATAATTGATTCCTAGTGAAGGAAACCACTACCAAGAGAGATTCCTCTGGAAACATTCTAATTTCACTTTTCTATTTGGGATATTCTTATTTATCTATATCCAGAGCCATAACTATGAATTTTTAAACCTTAGGTACAGCTGTACCGGGGTAAGCGGGATACTGAATGTCAGCCCTCCCATATTTTGGGGGGCTCAGTGAAGCAGAAGATAAAAATCCTGGGACACTGGATGATGCCAGGGAGGCCAGTGTTCACAGGGATGGGAAGAAGCGCTCACCTCAGTCCAACATTGGATAGCTTCCCATTTTAGTTATTTTTGCTGATTAAGTAGCATAAAAACTGCAAATGTTGTCAATGTCCTGTAATTTCAGTGTCCTGGACAAAGCCACAGTCATCCCACTCTATTTATGGCTCTGTTGGTCCAATAATAATAATAATTAACATTTATATAGTGCTAACTATATGTCAGGCTCTGTGCTAAGGGCTTTACAATTATTATCTCATTTGATCCTCACGATAACCCTGGGAGGTAGGTGCTATTATTTTTATATTTTACAGATGAGACAACTAAGGCAAACGAAGATCAAGTGACTTGCCCAGGGTCACACAGCTTGTAAGTATTTGAGGCTAGATTTGAACTCAGCTCTTCCTTACTTCAAGCCTGGTGCTTTTTCTGCTATGCCAACCCTAGACTAATCCTCAAAGGTTGTCTTTGTACCTCTAGTACTTAGCATGAGATCTGACACATTAACAAATGTTTTCTAATTGATCCATTTCTTGCTCATGCCTGTTCTTCAGCCCCCTCTTGGTGGGTAAAGAGGACAGGGGATCACTTGAATAGGGATGGCAAGCCTTCCTATCCATTTCCATGTTGCAAGTAAAAATTTCCCGGTACGTTGAAGTAGACCAAACCAACTCCGGGAGCCTTGGTGTTTCTTGGTGAGTTTCACTGATACAGAAGCTTGGACTTTGTGGGTGTCATAAGAACTTGAGCAGTTGATCAGATAAGAAACAGAAGTGCAGCCAGCTGTGGTCTGCAATCCACTGCAGAGAATCATAGATTGTTAGAGTTAGAAAGCGCCTTTCAAGATAAACCGGCTAAGCCAACTTCCTCTTCTTACATATGAGGGAACTAAAACCCAGCAAGGTGAATTGCCTTGTCAAAGGTCACCAAGCGCACCAGTGGTTAACTGCCAGGCCATTAGGACTCATAAAGGTAGACTGAGAAAAGGGAAGAGAGAAATTATAAGACAGGTTTGGTTTTTGTTTTTGTTTTTTGGGGCGATTAGCTAATATTTGCTTGGAGGACTACTCCTATTTATCATTCTATAGATTCCCCCAATCTTACAGCCTTACCTCAAAAAATAATTAGAAATTACAACATCCTGTCATGGTCAGAACAGATTGGGCTTCCAGGAAGAGAAACTGTTGAGTGACCTCTATAAAAAAAACAGCATCCCAACGTCTATCATTGGGGCCTCCTCCATCTAGCAAACTATGGATCAATCTCCCCTGTGTAGTTTTTAAAGTCTTTCATAATTTGGATCCAGCTTACCTCATCAGCCTCATTGCACATTTCTTTCCTTCTCTCACCCTATGTTCCACCAAGCTGGCCTATTTGCTATTCCCCATATATGACATTCCATCTCCTTCCTCCAAAACTTTGCATTAGCTATCCCCCATACCTGGAAAACACCCCCTCCTGCACTGTGATTCACAGACTCTCTAACTTTCTTCCAAGCTCAGCTCAAGTGATGCTTCCTACAGAAAACCTATCCTGATTCTCCTAGTTGCTAGGGCCCTCTCTCTGAGCAGCACCATGTATCTATTCTGTATATACTTTTCTATGGATGTTTTATTGTCCCCCACCCCCCATTAGAATGTCAGCCCCTTGAGGGTAGGCACTGTTTCATTGTCTTTGTATCTCTAGAACCTAGCATAATGCCTGATTCATTGTAAGTATTTAATAAATGTCCATTCATATTGAATTGAATCACAGAATGCAAATAGCCTTCATCTCAGTCCAAACTTTGAATATAAAAATTAAATAAGGTTATTAACTAATAGGAAGTAGAAACGACACAAATCTTCCATATATTCCTGATGTAGGCAGATGATCCTGAAAAAGAGGACTTAGAAAATACAAGAATAGCCAACCTATCAAAAACTCTTAGTCCCTAAAATTGCATCTTATCCTACTTTATGCAATGTGGTTCTTTGCCAAGACTCAAATGCATCAAAATTTTCTCTATTAGAGAAATAAAGCCTATCTCAAAAGATAAGAATTATTGGAGGGGTACAGAGAAACAGGCATGCTAATACATCCTAGAAAAGCAATGTGGAATTATGTTAAGAAAAAAAAATAACTAAGAGTGTCTGATCATTTGAACCAGAGATAGCACTACTAGGCATATGCCCCAAGGAGGCTGGAGAAAAGAAAGGTCTCAAATATTCCAAAATATTAATAACAATACTTTTTGCAGTAACAATTGAATCAAAGTTGGTATCCATTGATTGGAAGTGGCTAAACAAATTGTGGTATACAGGGATATTATTACTATGCGGTAAGAAATAATGCTTATGATCAACACAGAGAGAAAAACATGAGAAGACTATGAACTGATACAAAGTTAAATAAGCAGAAGCAGGAAATAATAGACACAATGACTAAAACAATGCCAATGGAAAGACCCTCAAAATGAAACCATTTGGCATTAAATTGTAATGACCAAACTTGACCCCAAAGAAACGATGAAAAATATGCCTCTCCCCCTGCTTTGCAGAGGTGAGGGACTATAGGTGTGCAACACTTCATATACTGTCAGACTTGATTGGTATCTGGATTATTTTGATGAACTGCTTTTTTCTTCTTTTTTCTTCCTTGTTACAAGTAAAAGTTTCCTGAGTAGAGGAGGAAAAAGATAGTAGAGGAAGATAGTTTTGGAAATAAAAGTGATGTAAAAACAAATATCAATAAAAAGTTAAGATTAAAAAATAAAGAGACAGAGAGGGGATAAAGAGAGAGACAGGGAAATAAAGGTAATTTACATATAAAGAAGGGGATGCTGTTGGGTTCCCTGAAAGAAAGTGGGAAATTCTGTAAAGTAGGGCATGAGCTTCCTGGAACTAATCTAATTGTAAAAACCAGGGGTTTAGGGACTTCCTTTCCCTCTGTGCAAGGAATTGTAATGGACTACTTTACTTCAATCATCTCTTCATTTTGGGGGGGAAATTAACTATTAAAATCTCTATTGATTTTAATATGCTGTCCCTGTAATGCAGAGTGGGTAATTCACAGAAGTAATGAGGACAGTCCGTTCTGTAGTTACTTAACTCTCTTCTGTCCCTTTGACTGTGTAATTTATTTGGGGGACGGGGCAGTTAAGAAAAAAAAAAGTGCACAAGCCCCGGGAACGCCTAGGCCACCGGTAGTACCCAAAGTTACCTGTGTTCATCACTTCCCTCTTTCTAAAAAAATGAGCTAGAGAAAAATTAACCCTAGAAAGAAACAACAGCAGCCTGTGTCTCTGAGAGGGCACTTCTGAAACAAATTAAAGACAGGCTTCTTCCACAGTTGGGTCAGGACAAAGAGCCACTGGGCAATGAGGGGAGAGGAAAAAAAGAGGGGGGAGGGAAAGGAATGAAGTCCGGACCTATTTTCTTTGCTTCTCTTGGTTTCTGCTTCTCTGTTCCAGGCGAAGTTTGACTCTGAGCTTCGCTTGTGGTGATATCAGTTTTTGTGGATAGAATTATGAGGACGGCCTAAATTAAGCACCATGACTTCAGCCCAGGGACAAAGAGGAGGGAGAAGGAGGCATCAACCTCTGATTGAAGGACAATAAATGTAGCGATTATTAGAATGGAACCAATGCTTTGTATAAACTAAAATTCATCCAGTCAGATTTTTCCCTTTTTTGCATTAAGGAGGAAGAATGCCAGTTGTCCATACCCCTTCTCCCCACCCTCTTCCTATCCCTATCTCTCCCCTTCCCCTCCCCCACCAGCACATTCTCTCGACACAAGCACAGATACAGACAGAAGACTCGTTACTCAGTTGTTGATGGTGGATGCAACAAATTCTCTTCTGGTCAAAAGAAGATTTCAAGGAGCTAAGTCTTGTTTTTCCCTCATTGTTCCTGAGTCTGGTACAATGCCTTGTGCATAAAAAGTGGTTAATAAATGTTTATTGAATAAATGAATGAATGAATGAATGGCACAAATAACAGCATGTTGGGTTATGTTCCCATGGGCCCCCAGACCCAGACAAAAGTGTTAATTTACTCTGGTTTCCACCACCACTTCCTCTTTTGCTGGCACTTAACCACTTTCAGCACTATTACCTCTGAATATTTCCAGGCCCTCCCCCTATCCTGCCCACATCCTCCAACGATGGCTTCCAACTCAGACTCTGCCCTTTTAATTTCCTCCCACTACAGCTTATATATTCTGTGACTTTCTGTCTCTTTCCCCCAACAAATTCTGATAGACAAGTTGGTGGGGAGGCATAATTTGATTATTATACTTTGAAAAAAGCTGTTTAACTCCATCACAAGAAGCTCATTATCACTGAGCTTCCAATAGAATGTGGTTCAAGTCATTTGCCTAACATATACTATCTCCATACAGAAAAAGCCTGATAAAATTATCTTGTACACAACTACAGAATTTAGAACTGAAAGGAGACCTGAGAACTAATCTAGTCTAACCTGCTCATCTTACAGATTTTTTTTTCTTTTACAAGAATCTGAGGCTCATCTAGATTAAAAGGGTTTTGCTTAAGGTCATACAGTTTGTTTATGACAGAGCCAGAAATGTACCTAAGGTCTCCCGACTGCTAAAGCCCATGCCTTTTTTATTTTAGGTATATCAGTAGAGCTGATAGATTATCCTCTCTCTGTCTTCTCTCTGATTCGCTGTCTCTGTCTCTCAATCTCAGGCTGAGCCAAAAAAACATGATCCTAATAAATCAAAATCTGTTTATTAGATAAGGGATACATACAACAACTGATATGTAAAATGAAGAAGTTTAATTATTTGACCTCCAAGGTGCCAATGTTCTATAATTGTATAACTAAAAAAAAACAAGGAAGAAGGACTGTCGTTCAAAAGAAAAATTTAAGGCAACAAAATAGGTGTAGTTGAGTGAATCAAGAATTTGCAAGTTATGGTGGAAGAATTAATCAGCAGAAAATAATAAGGCATGGAAGTGAAAACAAAGGGAAGAGGGGCAGCTAGGTGGCACAGTGGATAGAGCACCAGCCCTGGAGTCAGGAGGACCTGAGTTCAAATCCGACCTCAGACACTTGACACTTACTAGCTGTGTGACCCTGGACAAGTCACTTAATGCTCATTGGCCTGCCAAAAAAAAAAACAAAACAGCAAGAAAATATTGTTAGGACAATAAACTTACTATGTCCTTAATGACAAACAGCATGCATTTCGTTTCTCCTTTCAATGAATGGGTGGAAACTGGCCCCCTAAACGAAGTTTCTCTGATTATAAAGCACGAATTGCCTCCAAAGTGAACTCTGTGTCAGTGCCATTGCTTCACTGCTAACCAATAGCTGCAAAGATCTTTTCAAGGTTTCCCCTTCTCAAGGAGAGACAAGCTGCCATACCACAGCCCTGGAGTTCTGCACTGCTTTCTTCATTAATCAGTAGGGCTTATGCCTCACTTGGGGCTCCCTTCTTAGGATGATCTCTAAAGAAGCTTATACTTTGGTTGCCACACCATATGCCTGCTGAATCTTTGAAACAGGGAAGGTCTGATAAGAGAAAACAGATTCAGAATGGGAGAAAGAAAGGAATTTTAGAGTGGGTTAGCTCTTGCCCTTTCTGTACTTGGGGGTCTAAGGAGTGAGTACAAAGGAACGCCGGTCACTTTATGATGGAAGCTTTTGATACAGAGTTATTTGCTAGTCATTAAGAAGGAGCAGGTCCAGTCCATTTCAAATGTGTTTCGACATAGTTGGCTCCGATGAAAATTTTAGGGATTATTAGGCATCTCCCTCAAGCACGCTTAAGGTATCCTCACCCCAGGTTTTTATAAAATCTTGTCCTCTTCTCAGTATGTGTAATTAATCAGTCATCTGCCTTGATGAGACATCAGAAAAAGACTTTAGTCTATCGATACATGTGTATATGTTTATGTGAATATGCATCATTGATTTTTTTCTCCTGGGGTAAGAGTTTAGTATATAGAAATATATTTCAGGGGCGGCTAGATGGCGCAGTGGATAAAGCACCGGCCCTGGATTCAGGAATACCTGAGTTCAAATCCGGCCTCAGACACTTAACACATACTAGCTGTGTGACCCTGGGCAGGTCACTTAACCCCAATTGCCTCACTAAAAAAAAAAAAAAAAGAAATATATTTCAGACTAGAAATATAATTGCTTCTGCTTCTGAATCTATGTGGATTAATACTAGGCACCTCATTGTTATGTAGTAGAATTTGTGGATTGATTGATTAGCAAGTGGCTTAACATAGGTCATTAAATTACCCTAATTCAAACCGAGCAGCACTACATGCCCAATGAATCAGTTCCCAACTCAATATGACTGTCAGGTAGGTGGCATAGTGGATAAAGAACTAGTTCTGGAGTCCAAAGATTTGAGTTCAAATCTAGTATAGGTAACCTTACAAACTGTGACCTTGAACAAGTCACTTAACCTCTGTTTACCTTGGTTTCCTCAAATGTAAAATGAGGATCATAATAGTAGCTACTCAGGGCTGTTATGAAGATTAAATGAGATAATATTTCTTACAAATTTAGCACCATCCCTGGCACATCGTAAGTGCTATGTAAATGCTAGCTATTATTATTAATATCTCCAACATGTGAACAGTCAGTAACTATTGGAAGAATTTTAAAAACAAGAAACTTCCTACCTCACGAAGCAATTCATTCTGTTTTTTGGACAGCTATGTTAAGAAGTGATCGTCCCACACGTACAAAAATATTTATAGCAGCTCTCTTAGAGGTGGCAAAGAATGGGAAATCGAGGGGATGCCCATCAGTTGGGGAATGGCTGAACAAGTTGTGGTATATGAATGTAATGGAATACTATTGTGCTGTAAGAAACGATGATCAGGCAGATTTCAGAAAAACCTGGAAAGACTTAAGTGGACTAATGCTGAGTGAAGTGAGCAGAACCAGGAGAACATTGTACACACACATTGTGCGATGATCAAATGTGATAGACTTGGCTCTTCTCAGCAGTGCAATAATCCAAGACAATTTCACATCCAGAAAAAAGAACTGTGGATCCTGAATGCAGATTGAACCATACTGTTTCTACTTTTTGGCGTTTTTTTTTTCTTTTTTGAGGTTTTTCCTTTGTGTTCTGATTCTTCTTTCACAATATGACTAATGCAGAGATATGTTTAATGTGATTGTACATATATAACCTATATCAGATTGCTTTCTGTCTTGGGGAGGGGGGAGAGAGAGAGAAAAATTTGGAACTAAAAATCTTATGAGGGGCAGCTAGGTGGCACAGTGGATAGAGCACTGGCCTTGGAGTTGGGAGTACCTGAGTTCAAATCCAGCCTCAGACACTTAACACTTACTAGCTGTGTGACCCTGGGCAAGTCACTTAACCCCAATTGCCTCACTAAAAAAATAAAAATTAAAAAAAATTTTTTTTTAAATCTTATGAACACAAATGTTGAAAACTATCTTTACATGTAACTGGAAAATAATAAAATACTTTTATGATTTAAAAAAAAAGAAGGGGGACAGCCAGGTGGCGCAGTGGATAAAGCACTGGCCCTGGATTCAGGAGTACCTGAGTTCAAATCCGGCCTCAGACACTTGACATTTAATAGCTGTGTGATCCTGGGCAAGTTACTTAACCCTCACTGGCTGATGGTAATAGCAGATCTTGGAGCTTGGAATCTAACATCTAGAAGACTGATTGAATAGTGAAACATACTATTTTAACTTTTTTGTTTTTTTCTTTCTCATGATTTTTCCCTTTTGTTCTGATTCTTATTTCACAACATCACTAATGCAGGGGGAAAAGGATATAATCACTTTTATTTTTTGTGTGGGTTGGGTTTTTTGTTTTGTTTTGTTAATGCTTATCATGTCCAGTGATTCTCAAATCTCTTCTTGAAAAAAAAAAAACATTTATGATATATAGGTGTGACCCTTCTTTCATTTTTTAAATCCTAAACTATATTTTCTAGCATATTTTTGCCAATCCACTCTATGCCCATAGTTGCACTGATATCACCAAGTATTAAAATATTTGTTGATTTAATCTGGAGGGTCTTACTGTGGTCTTCAAAGAATTTCTCTTCCACACTATCCTTTGGGAGAATTGCTTGTACATAAATTTGAGTTCTACTTATGATGATTTTTTTTTTACAAATGCTTATCATGAGGACATACAATATCATAAGGATATAGAAATGACCCCAAATCCCATGTAATGATATTTCTTTTTGCCTTTGGATATAGGGTAAAACTTCACTTGTTTGGGGGGCAGCTAGGTGGCGCAGTGAATAGAGCAATGGCCCTGGATTCAGGAGGACCTGAGTTCAAATCAGGCCTCAGATACTTGACACTTATTAGCTATGTGACCCTGGGCAAGTCACATAACCCTCATTGCCCCACCAAAACAAAACAAAAAACCCACTTCCCTTGTTCTTTTATTTAACCATTCAAACCTGTTAGCCATTAAGCTGTACTTTCCTTCTATTTTCTGGTTTCTAGTTAAGAATCAAGATTGACATGATTTAGTTCCTCCAATAATTTATCCACTTGTAAGTCATCTGACGAGGATCTCACACTTAGAGTGCCTACTGAGGGTGAAGTTAATTTTTATAAAGTGTTTAAGAATCAATCAGCCAATCAACAAACATTGATTAAACTCCTTTATTTCTTTATTTCAGGAACCATGTTACTTTACTTGCTGGCAATTAAAAGCCAAAAATGAAATAGTCCCTACACTCACATCCTCTTAGAGGAGACAACATGGAGAGAGAAAGACAGAGAGACAGAGACAGAGACAGAGAGAGACAGAGAAACAGAGAGAGACACACAGAGAAAGACAAAAAAGAGCCAGAGAGAGCCAGAGAGAGAACGAGCATACAAAAAAAAGATGATTTTCATGCAGAGAGAACACTAATGCCTGTTAGAATCAAGAAAGACTTCATGTACATGTAGATGGTAGTACTTGAACAGAGGTTTTTTGTTTTGTTTTGGTTTGTTTTGGTTTTTGTTTGTTTTTTTTTGCGGGGCAATGAGGGTTAAGTGACTTGCCCAGGGTCACACAGCTAGTAAGTGTCAAGTGTCTGAGGCCAGATTCGAACTCAGGTACTCCTGAATCCAGGGCCGGTGCTCTATCCACTGTACCACCTAGCCACCCCCTTGAACAGAGTTTTGAAAGGAAAGAGAAGGGGCAGCTAGGTGGCACAGTGGATAGAGCACCGGCCCTGGATTCAGGAGTACCTGAGTTCGAATCTGGCCTCAGACACTTGACACTTACTAGCTGTGTGACCCTGGGCAAGTCACTTAACCCCCATTGCCCCGCAAAAAAAAAGAAGAAGAAAGAAAGAAATGAGAATCTGAGAAGTAGAAGTGGGGAAAGAATGTATTCCATCAGCACTCAGTCAGGAGGTAGGTCACGTATTTCCTTATGAGTGAGCTGAACTAGATAATCTCAGGTCTTGTGAAGCTTTGTTTTTTGTTTGTTGTTTTTTTGTTGGGGGTTTTTTCGGAGCAACGAGGTTAAGTGACTTGCCCAGGGTCACACAGCTAGTAATTGTCAAGTGTCTGAGGCTGGATTTGAATTCAGGTCTTCTTGAATCCAAGGTTGGTGCTTTATCCACTATGCCACCCAGCTGCCCCCTCTTATGAAGCTTTGAATTTCCATGAACTCATATTTCAGTGAAATAACAGAAAATGAGAAAGTGAATACTATAATGTTATGGTATAACCTATAACTAGAGCACATAGATAACAAAAAGGGAAATATTATACTAATGACTAAGTATATGTGTATGTATGTGCAAGAATTTCCTATTCCCCAGAGAAAAGGGCCATGATTTCTACCTACCCCTCTTCTCAAGAAGCAGAATTTAGTGTAGAATATTAAAACAATGTTTTCTTGCAAATGCGCAGCAAGAACAGTACATTATCTCCGCATAATGGACAAACCAGAATGGTTGGCTTGAATTATAAAGGTATGATTGAGAGTCCGCCATTTGCCGTGCTCTAATTTATCCCCAGAGCTGGTGATGATTTCATAACGAGGGCAAACACTAGCTCACTGTTTATTGCCCAAGTTCTGTCTGTGGTGTGGCATTTAAGCCGGAGGGAAGATGAGTTACCCTTTCCATAGGAGATCCTTTGCAAGTCTGCTTCTCCTCATCAGCATAATGTAGCATCTTTGATTTAAAAAAAAAAGTCAATGTATTATTAATGTAACACTCATTTGCTGAAATGACTCAACAACAACAAAACCAACACCAACATTTCAGTATGCAGACAGGAACAAAAATCATTGTATATGTTGTGGGGAAAATAGGGTAGGGGGTTTGGGTAGGGGTTGGGGTTCAGGAAAGGGGTTAGGGGTTTGGGGTCCTTAGGAATTCCTCTTTAAAGAATTGTTCCCTTAGGGGCAGCCACACCCAAATTTATCTCCCCAGGGGTAAGGGAGACTAGAATGAAGGGTGGGGGTCCTGGAGCTAGCTCAGTCTGATCTGGTTCCACTTATCTCTCTAGGCATGTCTGTCCTCTGGTTTAGTTTCTCAAGGAGAAGGTTCTTTGATGTGCCCCAGAGAACTTCTGGGGTGCTCTGGGCCCATAACATATATGAAAATGTTAAGTACTATCATAGTAAAAGTGTCTACTAGATTTAACTCTGTAGTAACAAATTTGTCCCCTTCAAATTTTTTTTTTAATTTAGGATATAGAATTAGAGTTGCACAGAACCTTAGAGTTCTTCATTTTATTTCAGAATCAAATAGTTCATATTCTAATGGGGAAGACAATATGCAAACAACTATTGCATACCAGATATATATAGGATACATGGAAGATATTTTCTAAGGGATGGAAGGGTGAGAAGAGGAATAGGGAATGAGGAAAGGCCTTCTGCAGAAGATGAGATTTTAGTTGGGTTTTGAAGGAAAGACAGGAGTTAGAGGTGAGGAGTGAGAGAGTTCCAGACATGGAGGAAAGCCAATAGAGTTGGGAGATGGAGCGTTCTAGGTGAGGAATGGGCAGCTAGGTGGTACAGTGTACATAGAGTGCTCAGCTTGGAGTCAGGAAGATGAGTCTTCCTGAGTTGAAATCTGACCTCAAACACTGGCTGTGCGACCCTAGGTAAGTCATTTAACCCTGTTTGCCTCTGTTTCCTCATCAGTAAAATGAGCTGGAGAAGGCAATAGCAAACCACTCCAGTATCTCCGTCAAGAAAACCCCAACTGGGGTCACAAAGAGTCAGCCATGACTGAAACAACTCCAACAACAACAACATGAGGAACAGCAAGTTTACCAATTGTGAGAAATGGGTAGTTGTCTCCTCTCAATGTGGATATAACAGTCAGTCATACTCCCCCTGACCTGTTTGTAGGACAAAGGTCTCAGATCCCCTCCTCCCGCTCAGGTTAGCAAGGTCACATGGTTCAAGGAGCCCTGGTCTCAATAAGGTCCGCTCCAGAGTTGTGTCCATATATGGAAGTATAAGGTCCACTCCTGAGTTATGCCCATACAAGGAAGAGGGGTGGGAATACTGCATTCGATTAGCTAGTTTTTGCGCAGAGATTGTAACCCCACCAGTGATGAAAAAGGGCAGGGTCCATTCGCGTTAGGGACTAGGGTATAAAACAGGGCCTGCGGGTCCCCTTTCTGGGCACCCACTAGCTGCACACTAGGGTGCCTCCTTCTCATGAGAATGAAATAAAGAGCCTTTGTCACTTTGTTGCTGAGTTCCTGAGAATTATTGAGAAGAGGATGGATTTTTCCCTTACACCAATGTAGCAGGATCATGAAGTTTATGGAGGAGAATAATGTTTAAGAAGCTTGAAAAGGTAGGAAGGAGGTAGGTCAAATCTCCGTCCTGTTAATATGTGAAAAGTGTAACCCACTTCATTTTACGGGTGAGGAATTAAAGGCCCAGGGAGATTTGCAACTGGCCCAGGCAGGATTTTAAACCAGTTCCTCTGACTCCAAATTTAGCCTTCTTTCCAGAGCAACCTTCCGAGTGTTTCTTCGATGTTTTATTGATGCTGCTTCTCTCTCCTTTCCTTTTCTTGTTTTTTAAATCTCTGTCATTACCTATTAACTCATTATGCCCCCTCATCCTCTACCTATGGACGCATTTCTTACTTCTAGGAACAACATCAGTTCTTCAACTAAGACTCGTCATCATTGGGCAACCCGTTTGCTATGGAACATAAAGATTCATCTCTCTCAAGGGTTGTTATTTAAGCCATTTACTTTTGAAAGGCTTCCAGGAAATTGTGCACACATCCAGTCAGACTCTCCAAGCTGTTGGAAGCTGAGAGGCTCTGGAAGGATTTGCACCAAAGTGGGAGAATTCACGGCTCTTCATTTCTCCCCCTGGGAAGGAGGAGTTCAGGAAAGCTTTTCTTCCCTTCCCCTGCATCTGCTTAGTCAGGTGGTTGCATGGAAAGTGGGCTTTGGGTCTGGAATCAGAGAACCTAGGTTTGGTTCTACCTTTGTAAACTCACCCTACTCAGGGAAATGCGGAGTTAAGATAGATGTTCTCTGCCACCTCTTAGGATTCGAAAACCCTGAATATCATCTTCTTTTCATCTCCTTTGACTTCTATATTCATGTCTTGGAAGCTTCCTTAGCCTTCCAGTCCAAGTTTAGGCACCCTCTAACTCCCTGATCCCCCACAGCCAGATATCATCTCTCTCTGCCTTCTCTACTGCTCTCATGACCCTCATACCCTAGCCTCTGTGTCCCAGTTATCTGCGCACTTCACACAGTTTGTAAATTAAGAATCAGAGTCAGGTGTCTTGAATCCAAGGCCAATGTACTTTTTTTGCTTACAATAAGCAAGTGGAGTGGGTGGATCACGGAGATGATAACTGAGGTGCAGCAAGGATTAGTAACTTCTGCAAGGTTGTCCTATATAAGGTCTTTGAGGAAGGAGCTTATATGTCTTATTTGTCAGTCAGTCAACAAGCATTTGATAAGCCAGGCCCTGGCTAAGTGCTGCAGTACAAAGGAAGGTGGTCTTTGTACTCTAAGAGATCACATCCTAACGGGGGAGAAAATATGCCAACAATGCTATCTTCGGCAGCACATATACTAAAATGGAAATGATACAGAGAAGATCAGCATAGCCCCTGTGCAAGGATGACATGCAAGTTTGTGAAGAGATAATATGCCAACAACTATGTACATATGAGATGGAATATATTGTCTAAGGGAAGATGGAAGGGGAGACAGGGAGCCAGAAAAGATGGGATAGTAGAAGTTGAGGTTTGAATTGATTTTTTAAAACATTTTGTTTAAAAAAAATAAAAATATTTTGTTTATTTTTAATTTATGAAATAAAATAAGCATTTCCATAACATAGTATAAGAAAAAAAAGATGATTGTACTCCCAATCTATTATGTAGCACTTGCTACTCCTTTTAAATATATAATAAAGTTATGATGTAAATTTTCTTCTTTTTTTTTAAACCTTTTTTTTCTTCCCTCCCCCCTCCATGGCTACCTTTAGACAAAAATATATGTGTGTGTATATATGCATGTGTGTGTGTGTAAAATCATTCTATACATACTTCTATGGAGAATCTAAGAATTGGAGATGAGAAGTGAGAGAGGGTTTCAAACATAAAGGACCACCAGTGCACATGCATGGAGCTGGGAGACAGAACATTCCATGTGAAGCAAATCAGCCATATGCAGTTGAACCATAGTATATTTGGAACATAGGACAAGCAACCGGAGAACCTGCCTCTCCTTAAATCTTACCACTTGGGACCTCCTGAAGCTTGGGACAGTGTGCCCTGGAAGCAGTGCCCCATTCACTTTAAGAAGGAGTTAAAAGTCAAGAAATAGGCTAGCAAAATGAGCAGACAGAAAAGATGCAGACCATAGAAAGTTTCTTTGGTGACAAGGAAGATCGAGCTGCACCCCCAGAAGAAGATAGCAAGGTCAGGGCTCCTACACCCAAAGCTTGCAAGAAAAATATGAATTGGTCTCAGGCCATAGAAATGCTCAAAAAGGACTTTGAAGATAAGGTAGAGGAAAAAATGGAAAGAGAAACGAGAGTGATGCAAGAAAGTCATGGAAAAAAAAAGTGAACAGCTTAAAAAGCCAAATTGGCCAAATGGAAAAGGAAGTACAAAAGCTTTCTGAAGAAAATAATTGCTTAAGAATTAGGATTATGGGGCAGCTAGGTGGCACAGTGGATACAGCACTGGCCCTGGAGTCAGGAGTACCTGAGTTCAAATCCGGCCTCAGACACTTAACACTTACTAGCTGTGTGACCCTGGGCAAGACACTTAAGCCCAATTGCCTCACTAAAAAAAAAAAAAAAAGAAAAGAAAAAAAAATTAGGATTGAGGGGCAGCTAAGTGGTGCAGTGGATAAAGCACTGGCCCTAGATTCAGGAGGACCTGAGTTCAAATCCGGTCTCAGACCCTTGACACTTACTAGTTGTGTGACCCTGGGCAAGTCAATAATCTTTGATCTCTCCCTATCCTTAAAAAAGGATGCCTCACCAAAAAAAAAAAAAGAATTAGAATTGAACAAATGGAAGCCAATGACTTTATGAGAAATCAAGACACAATAAAGCAAATCCAAATGAATGAAAAAATAGAGGGCAATGTGAAATATCTCCTTGGTAAAACAGCTGACCTGGAAAATAGAGCCAGGAGAGATAAATTGAAAATTATTGGACTACCTGAAAACCAGGAT
The DNA here is from genome assembly GCF_019393635.1 of Dromiciops gliroides. Classification (NCBI taxonomy): domain Eukaryota; kingdom Metazoa; phylum Chordata; class Mammalia; order Microbiotheria; family Microbiotheriidae; genus Dromiciops; species Dromiciops gliroides. The sequence goes on along the minus strand of NC_057862.1, from coordinate 608,421,099 downwards.
CAAAAAAAGAGCTTAGACATAGTATATATGGAGGTCAGTAATGTATAAAAAGCCTGAAATGGTGGAAAGGGGGTGGGTCAAAGTCCTGCCGACCTGTGGAAAACTGATTACAAAAAGGCCTTATGGAGATATCTCAAGAGAGAGAGCAAGAGCAAGGGAGAGAGAGACCCTGCTCATCTGATGTTTGCTCCTGGATGCTGTTTCTAGGGAACTAGAAGATGAAGAAGTTTACCAACATTCCCCGAGTGCCTGCTCTATATAGGGCATTGTACTGGGTGTTATTCAGGGATCCTGAAAGAATTAGAAGACACTTTCTAATTATAAGACTCCTTGCCCTGGAGTAGTCTATAATTAGAAACAACCCATGAAGTAACTTAAGAACAATCACAAAAGAACGCATTAATGTAGACAGGATAGTACAGACAATGCTAATAATATAGAACAGATGAAATATATCTTCTTGAGGAAGAATCACAACAGCAGTGGTAGGGTTAATCAGTTAAGACTTCCTGAAAGGATTTCATGACCTTGGGCAGGTCATTGCTGCTCAGACCTATTTCTTCACCTGTAAAATGAGGTGTTGGACCAAATCATCTTTAAACCTCTTTCTAACGTCAAAATTATGTGAACTCCTAGCTTTTCACATAAAGGTTGTGACATAGGCTGGCTGGTCTGTTTGTCAGTCAACAAGCATTTATTGAATGTTTAAAGAAAGGGAAAACATGGCTTCTGTTTTCTGGGAGTTCCCAGTCTAATGGGGGAGACAACATAAAAATAACTATATACTTATATAAAATATAAACAATATAAATGATGTGTGTGTGTGTGTGTGTGTGTGTAGGGGTCATCTCAAAAGGAAAGGACTAGCAGCAGGGAAGCCTGGGAAAGACCTCATGCAAAAAGTAGAATTTGAGTTGAGTCCAGAAGGAAGTCAGGGAAGCTAGAAGTCAGGGGTTAGGGAAGGAAAGATTTCAAGGGATAGTGGCAACCAGTGCAAATACAAAGTTAGGAGATAGAGTGTCTTATGTGAGGAACACAAAATAGAACAGCAAAAATGGGTAGGAGACTAGAGAAGAGTAAAGGGAGAGTGAGAGAAGGTAGATTTTCATTGATTGAAAAAAAAATCTAATTAAAAAGAAACAAATTGGGGCAGCTAGGTGGCGCAGTGGATAAAGCGCCGGCCCTGGATTCAGGAGGACCTGAGTTCAAATCCAACCTCAAACACTTGACACTTACTAGCTGTGTGACCCTGGGCAAGTCACTTAACCCTCATTGCCCCACAAAAACACACACACACAAACAAAAAACAAAAAGAAACAAACGGAACAGGGGAGAAAGCATGAGGGTTGATAAAAGGCTGTGATATTCAGCAATGAAGAGATCCTTGGTCAGTTTGGAGGGGATGCTTTCAGCTGAATGATGAGATCAGAAGCCAGATTGCAAAGAGTTTAGAAGAAAGTGAAAGGAGAAGAATCGGAGGTGCTCACTATAGGCAGCTTTCTCAAAAAGTTTCACTGAAAAGGAGAGGAGATATAGGATAACAGCTAGTAGATTTAGATCAAAACAGGATTTTTTTTCTTTTTTTGTTAAGGATAGGGAGAGATTGAAGATTATTGAGAGTCAGGATAATAGTAGGGGCAATTTGTTGGATTGACAGGAAGAGATGGGATCACTTATACATTTAGAAGGGTTTAACCTTGGTAAGGAGAAGGGTCACTTTTTAAAGGAAGCTAGGTGACTCAGTGAGGAGAGGGCTAGAACTCGATTCAGGAAGATCCAATTTCAAATCTAGGCTCAGACACACTAGCTGGGAGCCTCTGTGCAAGTCATTTAACCTCTCTCTGCCTCAGTTTCCTCATTTGTAAAATGGGGATAATAAATAAATAAAATGGGGATAACCTACTTTCCAGGGTTGTTGTGAAGATCAAATGAGATTAATATTTGTAGAGTGCTTTGAAACTTTAAAGCACTATATAAATGTTAGCTATTATTATTATTTTTTAGCTATTATTATTATTATCATTATCTATCAGACAAGAGTAAAAGAAGAGATAATGGGGCAAATGTTTGACTGATGTAAATATTTGTAAAGTGCTTTGAAACTTTAAAGCACTATATAAATGTTAGCTATTATTATTATTATTATTATCAGACAAGAGTAAAAGAAGAGATAATGGGGCAAATGTTTGACTGATGTAAAAACAGGAAGAAAGGAGAAAAAGGAGCTTTTAGCAAATGGCCTTGGGCAGCAAGGTGGCACAGTGGATAGAGCACTGGCCCTGGACTCAGGAGGACCTGAGTTCAAATCCAGCCTCAGGGGCAGCTAGATGGTGCAGTGGATGGAGCACCAGCCCTGGATTCAGGAGTACCTGAGTTCAAATCTGGCCTCAGACACTTAACACTAGCTGTGTGACCCTGGGCAAGTCACTTAACCCCAATTGCCTCACCAAAAAAAAAAAAAAAAACCAAAACCAAAACCAAAACAAAACAAAAACAAATCCAGCCTCAGACACTTGACAATTACTAGCTGTGTGACCCTGGACAAGTCACTTAATCCCAATTGCCTCACACCCCCCCCAGAAACAAACAAACAAAAAAACAACCAAATGGTCTCAAGTATATAGGAAATTCTAGGGGCAGCTAGATGGCGCAGTGAATAGAGCACCAGCACTGGATTCAGGAGGACCTGAGTTCAAATTTGGCCTCAGACACATGACACTTACTAGCTATGTGACCCTGGGCAAGTCACTTAACTCCAATTGCCTAACTAAGAAAAAATATATGCTCTCACACAGCAATGTTAGAACTTCATTTTGGGGCAGCTAGGTGGCTCAGTGGATTAAGCACCCGCCCTGGATTCAGGAGGACCTGAGTTCAAATTTTGCCTCAGATACTTGACATTACTAGCTGTGTGACCCTGGGCAAATCATTTAACCCTCATTGCCCCCCACACAAAAAAAGTATATAGCAAATTCTTAGATGAGGAGGAGGGTGGAGGGGTGGCATAGGAGGCTTGCAGAAGGATGAAAAGGTTTGGAGTACTTGGGGTAAACAGCATATCAAATCAGTTAGGAAGGTATATAACGTTTGTCTTGTTGCAGTGAGGGCTCAGTTGAGATTATGTACCATAAGGGGAATGTAGATAGAGCAGATTTCATCCATGAGGACAGCCCTTGCCCCCAAAAGAATTCTACCAACCTCTGTCTTTAGCCTGATCTGATCTATTTATGTTTGGTAAAGTCAAAGAAACCTGAAGTCTGCTTACCTTCAGATTCTCGCTTTCAGAACAGACTCCAGGGGGCAGCTAGGTGGTGCAGTAGATAAAGCACTGGTCCTGGATTCAGGAGGACCTGAATTCAAATTTGGCCTCAGACACTTGATACTTACTAGCTGTGTGACCCTGGGCAAGTCACTTAACCCTCATTGCCCTACCAAAAAAAACCAAAAAACAAAAAAGAACAGACTTCAGTTCCCTCTGTCTGTCTCATTTTATAACTATATAGCCCCTAACATCTGTAGGCCATTCCAAACCAAGAGGTTGTTTGGACCAAGACATTTGTCTTGATCAAGATAGGTAGCTGGGTTGCAGCTATGTATATGTCCTCCTTTCTCTGAGGCAGGTCAACATGGGAACCCATGAATTTCAACTTGATTCTGAATACTCTCTTCTTCACCAGTAAATTGATGACATTCTACAAATAGGTAATCAATATTCAAATCAAGCAGAACTCTGTACCGAACACTGTAATAGTTATTTTTTTAAGATTTTTTTGGGGGGGTGGGGCAATGAGGGTTAAGTGACTTGCCCAGGGTCACACAGCTAGTAAGTGTCAAGTGTCTGAGGCTGGATTTGAACTCAGGTCCTTCTGAATCCAGGGCCGGTGCTTTATCCACCGTGTCACCTAGCTGCCCCCTGTAATGGATATTTTTTAAAATGCATATAGAGGAGGGGCAGCTAGATGGCACAGTGGATAGAGCACCGGCCCTGGAGTCAGGAGGACCTGAGTTCAAATCCAGCCTCAGACACTTGACACTTACTAGCTGTGTGACCCTGGGCAAGTCACTTAACCCCAATTGCCTCCCTAAAAAAAAAAAAAATACATATAGGGGGCAGCTAGGTGGCGCAGTGGATAAAGCACCTGTCCTGGAGTCAGGAGGACCTGAGTTCAAATCCAGCCTCAGACACTTGACACTTACTAGCTGTGTGACCCTGGGCAAATCACTTAACCCCAATTGCCTCACCCCTCCCAAAAAAAATACAATAAAGCAGTGTGTATGTGTGTGTTTATGTGTGTTTAAAAGCATAGTCCTGGGGGCAGCTAGGTAGCACAGTGGATAAAGCACTGGCCCTGGATTCAAGAGGACCTGAGTTCAAATCCAGCCTCAGACACTTGATACTTACTAGCTGTGTGACCCTAGGCAAGTCACTTAAACCCTCATGGCCCCCCACCCCCAAAAGAAAAAAAAGCATAGTCCTTGTCTTTAGAAATTACAATCTAGGCCGGGAGAGAAAACACACAGTCGATCTTGAAAAGTTAGAAATATCCCACTTATGGCCTATTATAAGCAATGTCTTTGATAATTATACCTTATTGATTAAATTGGGGGATTTATTTTTTACTGCTCCTAGCAAGTAGTGACTAAGTCATATTTCTTCTGCGCTGGAGTGATTTAGGTGGTAGACAGATGGAAATCCTTACATTGAGAGTTACAGGCAAGCCAAAAGGATAAATTCAAGGTAGGTTTGACAAATTTCATGTCCAATAGATCTGTGAACAGGTTTTTCTAAGTCGGAGTTGGCCGCATATATTAGGTAAATATTCTCAGCCTTTTGATGATGATGTCACAGAGGGTAATAGCCTACTCTCTAAAACTCTTAAGATACAAAGGGATTGCAACCTGTGGCAGTGGAGGGAATGTCTACATCAAAGGAATCACTGGTCTTTGATATTTTAGCAATACAGAAAGTAACCATGGGCTCTCACAAGACTCTTTGGTGTTGGAATCAAGGATAGAATACCAACCTAGATACATTACTGATTAGATTCTCCTGCTTTTGAATGGAGTGGGTTTTGAGGGGTCTGAACCCATGTTTTATTGGTATAGGTAACTTTTGTGATGGAAGCTTCCTCCATCAATGCAGATTGGCCACTCATCAATAATTAGAAGCTTTTGAGAGTTGCCTAGTGCTCAAGGTAACTCCTACCTCCTGTTTCGAGCCCTATCTCCCAGTGCTGTGTGGAAGACCTCATATACAAAGAGGAGCAATCTTCCCTTGGACCTCAGGCCTTCCATCTCCTGCTGTGCCTCTTCCTAGAGGGAGGAGGAAAAGGAAAGTTTGTGGGGAATGGGACTTCTATCTCCTGCTGAGCCATTTCCTGTCTAATCCCCACCCTTCACAGGGAAGAGTAGTGAAACAGACCAACCACCTATGTGCCTTTTATCTCATGCTTCACTTTTCTCCAGCCTCCCTTATGAAGAGGAATCATGTCTTCAATGATGAACATTATCATACCTTGCAATACACTCAGCATCCTAGTGATGAGGTTATCATCCAAATACCGTTTTCCTGTCTGCCACCACCCAGTTTCCTATTCCCATCTCCCCCAACCCTTCCACCCCAAAGTTCCAGCTAAACACCACCTTACCTTTCTCCTGTGCCCTCTGGAAAGCCTGTACCATAGGCGACAAACTTCCCTTCATCCTAAATCCTCTTCTCTCCCACTCCTTCCATCTTCTCGCTATTATTGAAACCTGGCTCCCTCCCATTGATGTAGTATCCCTGGCCACCCTTTCCAGTACTGGCTGAACCTTCAATAATTCCCTTCTGCTCACTAGTTGAGATGTGTTAAGGGCTAAAATTCTAGCTAGTCTGTCTAAAGTATCTAATGAGTGGTCGCCAATAAATTATAAGCTTTAGCAAGAGTTAGACTTTTAAGCATTTATTAAGGAGAATAAGAATTTGGTAAAGAGAGAGAGAAAGGCCTAGATTCCTATCTATTACAGGGAGAGCGCATTTCTAGCTCAGCTCTCCACCAGAGTCCAGAGAAAAAAGCCCAGACAGAGCACTAGTCTCTTCCTTCTTCCTCCCACTACCCAACGTCACTTCCTGATGCCAAAGAAAAGACTCCTGGTCTTGCCCTCAAAGACCTTCGCTTCATGGCGGAACTTTTCTACAGTAAGTTTCCAGCAGGTGGCGTCATTCCAATCCTTACAGATGGAAGAGTTGAATTCTCTCCTTATGTCCATCACTAAGTAACCTCTCCTCCTTTGAGGTTTACACTATTCATGTATACCATCCAATCAAAATCCTGGTAGCTATTCTTTAGCATTGTTTGTCTTTCATTCTCAAAGAGGACCATGACAATGGGAGATGATGTCATCACTTGCATTGAATTGGATTTAAGTGGGGGAGGGCTGTGCAAGGTCATCAACCTCACTCTCCTCCAGAGCAGGGTCCAGTGGCAAGATACATACACACACACACACACACACACACACACACACACACATATATATATATCAGAAAAGCTGGAGATGGCCCTGAATGTTTTAAGGCAATCAAGGTTAAGTGATTTTCCCAGGGATGTACAGTAAGTATCTGAGGTGGCACAGTAGATAGAGCACTGGCCTTGAAGTTGGGAGGACCTGAGTTCAAATCTCACTTCAGACACTTACTAGCTGTGTAACCCTGGGCAAGTCACTTGACTCTGATTGCCTTAAATTATCCAGGGTCGGGGCAGCTAGGTGGCGCAGTGGATAAAGCACCGGCCCTGGAGTCAGGAGTACCTGAGTTCAGATCCGGCCTCAGACACTTAACACTTACTGGCTGTGTGACCCTGGGCAAGTCACTTGACCCCAATTGCCTCACTAAAAAAAAAAAATATCCAGGGTCATTTCCAATCATCATGACATATATCTTGCCACTGGACCCAGATGAATCTAGAGGAGAGAGTGAGGTTGTTGACCTTGCACTGCTGTTGTTTATAATGCTTCAGATCACTTCCCTTCCTACCTTAATGACTTCAGCACATAGCTTACAAATTTCTTCTCCTCAAATTAGGGAACCTCAGCATACATATTGAATTCCCCTCAAATACCCAAAGCACTCAGTTCCTCAACATACTCATTTCCCATAACCTACTGTGTTTCCATCACACACATATAGAGGGTCACCGTTGCTTTTGCCATTGACCATAGAAGTACCACCTCCATGTCTAAGAATTTCAAAATCCTCTTATCCCATGCTTCTCTGAATTCTTCATGTTCATAATTTTTCAAAAAATAAAAGTTAAGGGGCAGCTAGGTGGTGCAGTGGATAAAGCACTGGCCCTGGATTTTGGAGGAACTTAGTTAAAATCCAGCCTCAGACACTTGACACTAGCTGTGTGACCCTGGACAAGTCACTTAACCCTCATTGCCCTGCCCCCCCAAAAAAAGCAATTTTCATTGTCCATTGAGAATTTTACCGAATAACCAAAAAACAAAAAGATAAAATTAGAGATTAAAGAGTTCCCTAAATCAGCAAGCACATATAATAATAGGTAATACTTATAAAGTTCCTTAGAGTTTGCAAAGCACTTTATAAGTTTATCTCATGTTTATCCTCTGATAACCCTGAAAAGTCAGTGTTATTATTATCCCTACTTTATAGATGAGGAAACTGAGGCAAACAAAAGTGAAGTTACTTGCCCAGGGTCACAGAGCTAATAAATATCTAAGACCAATTTGGAGCTCAAGTCTTCCCAACTCCTGATCCAGCACTCTATTCACTGTACCATCTAGCTAATACAGATTATGATCTCAATTGTAGAACTCTGAGGGATGTTAGACATCATCTTGTTCAAGTCTTTCACTTTCCAAATGAGGAAACAGGACCCATGCAAAGGTGAAGTCATTTGCCGAAGGTTACTGTTAGCAGAGTAAAGAATGTTGTGCAGCAGAACTGTGGGTACAAGGAAGCCACCAGGTACAGATAATAGCCAAAGGAAGTCCAGAGGTAAAGGGAACAGAGAGAGAAGAACTCTTCAGGATTCAGAGAAGAAGCTTTAGCTGAGCTATGACCTGAGGGATAGCTAAGAAAGCAGATGGAGACTAAGGTTCTGTATGTGAGCAACTCATGGGAAGCCATGAGCCCATTAGACTCAGGAGCTACCTCCCAAGAGAGGTCCTCAGCTAGAACCAGATCAGTGCTATTGAAAATTGGGTTTTTCAGAGCCACACATTTGAAGACTGTGTGCACATGGGGAGTCAGAATAAGATGTTTAGACATTTTCATTTTTTCTCCTTTCTGTATTGTTTGTTTTTAAATTTAAATTTAATTTGGGGGGGGCTGGGCAATGAGAGTTAAGTGACTTGCCCAAGGTCACACAGCTAGTAAGTGTTAAGTGTCTTGGGCAGCTAGGTGGCACAGTGGATAAAGCATCGGCCCTGGATTCAGGAGTACCTGAGTTCAAATCCGGCCTCAGACACTTGATACTTACTAGCTGTGTGACCCTGGGCAAGTCACTTAACCCCCATTGCCTTGCAAAAAAACCCAAAAAACAAAAAACAAAAAGAAAGAAAGAAGGAAGGAAGGAAGGAAGAAAGAAATTATTAAGTGTCAAGTGTCTGAGGTTGGATTTAAACTCAGGTCCTCCTGAATCCAGAGCTGGTGCTTTATCTACTGTGCCACCTAGCTGCCCCCCTTTCTGTATTACTTGTAACAAACATTTCTGATATGTGCTTGCAAGGACAGAACTGGGGTGTCCAATAGTGAAATGTTCACATGATTCTGGGTGGAGATGTTGAGTCAGTAACTAGAGAGATTTCCTTTAAAGATGACCTAGGCCCTTTTTGACATAGGAGATTTCAGGAAAAGGCTTATGCTATAAAAACCAGAATCACATAGTGAAAATACATTCAGTAGGAAAGTATTATCAGGGTGAAAATAAAATTTCTGAAATATTTAACATATAATTATCTTGCAAAATTATTACTATAAAAATAATAGATGAAAGAAATCAATACTCTTTGTATTCCTAAGATGCTGCTGCTGCTTATTTTTTTTTGAAACTTAGCTTTCTGTCCTCCTTTATTAATGTAATACTTATGTGAGACCTAGATAAAATAAGAGATTAATGCCTAACTGAAAAAAAAGGGATGATTATTTTGTCAATGAGTGCTTAAAATGCCCATTTCCCACTTTTTCAGAGCAGTACCAGTTTTTTACAACCACAGCAGCTTTGCTATCATTCAGATAAAGGTCACACCAAATAGAACTTTTGCTCATTGGATTAAAAATAGATTAGCTCAGTGACTCAGCAGGTACCTCATTGCACTTGCCTACTGAGAACATCCTAATTCCTCCTTGTACTCTAACACTGTATAGTATTCATGTGGCTTTACAGGGATTAGCTTATTCAGCTATTAGAAATAAGATCATAGCCCATCTAGGGCATACAGTAAGATATAGCAGTGCTGGGAGTATTGTAGGTCAAGTTCAGGTTAAGCATGCCCAAGCAGATACTCTTGCAATATTAACTTAAGTTCCTTAAAAATAATTTCTAACAATCAATTCCCACAAAGCTCTGACAATTGCAGCAATATTATGGATGAGTTCTAGGACAAAGTAGAGTCAAATTCCAAAGGATTTGGGCAAAGGCTCTAATTTGTCAAATAAACTGATTGTGGCACTCTACATACAACTAATCTACCTGACCCCAACCCCCTTGAAATCTCAGGGTGTGATCCATGTTGCCTTACTTGTCTTGCTTATAATACTCAGTTGCTTGTGAGGACAGGAGCTGGTCCTGTGGTGAGTGATATAGCCTTTTGTCTTGTGGAGTGATCCAAGGAGCAAGCCCTTAATATAAGGGGAGGGACTGGACTAGAGAGAAATACTGAACTCTAGGAAAGGAGGGAAAATAACCTCAGACTAGTATATAACTGCCATTAAGGTCTAGATAGGATAAATTTGAAATGAACTGGAGATGAAGTTTGCTGAGTGATGTTAGAAAAAGAAGGGTCTAAGAAGGAGGGAGCTGCTGTGCTGATACAGGAGTGGAGACCAACCCCACAGTCACCCTGACACAGATCCAGTCCCAGGAAGGCCTCACCAGAGAAGGAGACCCCCAGAGCCTCTGAATCAGCTGCAGTGCCAGTGTCATCTGGAACTAAGCTCACAGTCTGGTGAGAGGGCTGAGCCCTGGGCAGGGGGGAGACTACAGGGGTCTATGCTGGTGCTGAGGCAGAACTTGGATTTTTCACCCCTGCTGGGAACCAGGAGGTAGGCTCGAGTAGCAGTGGCCCGGGTGGAGGAGGGGCACAGGCTCTTCAGAGCTGATGACCACAACACACAAAGCTGGTTGATTAGCAAGTTGGCCTGGGGTCATCTACAGACCAGGGAACCTGATCCTCCTTAAATCATACCACCTGGGTCTTCTTAAGCTTGGGATACTGCAGCCTGGAAACAGTGCCCCACTTTAAGGAGCTAAAAGTCAAATAAAAGAAAGGCAAGATGAGCAGACAGAGAAAGGTGAGAACCATAGAAAGTTTCTTCAGTAACAAGGAAGATCGAGGTGCACCCTCAGAGGAAGATGTCAACATCAGGGCCCCTATATCTAAAGCTTCCAAGAAAAATATGAATTGGTCTCAGGCCATAGAGGCACTCAAGAAGGACTTTGAAGATAAAGTTAGAGAGGCAGAGGAAAATCTCTAATGATTAGAGAGATGCAAATTAAAACAACTCAGGTACCACCTGACACCTATCAGACTGGCTAAAATGACAAAAAAGGAAGATAATAAATGTTGGAGAGGCTGTGGGGAAATTGGAACACTAATGCATTGTTGGTGGAGCTGTGAACTGATCCAACCATTCTGGAGAGCAATTTGGAATTAAGCCCAAAGGGCGATAAAGCTGTGCATACCCTTTGACCCAGCAATTCCACTTTTAGGTCTTTTGCCCAAAGAAATCATGGAAGGGGGAAAGGGACCCACATGTACAAAAATATTTATAGCTGCTCTTTACGTGGTAGCAAGGAATTGGAAATTGAGGGGATGCCCATCAGTTGGGGAATGGCTGGACAAGTTGTGGTATATGAATACAATGGAATACTATTGTGCTGTAAGAAATGATGAGCAGGAAGAGTTCAGAGAAACCTGGAGGGTCTTACGTGAGCTGATGATGAGTGAGATGAGCAGAACCAGAAGAACATTGTACACAGTATCATCAACATTGAGTGTTGACCTACTGTGATGGACTATATTCTTCTCACCAATGCAATGGTACAGAAGAGTTCCAGGGAACTCATGATAGAAGAGGATCTCCAAATCCAAGAAAAAAAAAGAAAGAAAGAACTGTGGAGTATAGATGCTGATTGAACCACATTATTTCTTTTGTTTTGGGTGCTGTTTGGTTTTTTTTTTCTATTTTGAGGTTTTGCATCACTGCTCTGATTTTTTCTCTTGTAACAGGATTAATGCAGAAATAGGATTAATGTTATTATGTATATATATATATGTGTGTGTATATATCTATATCTATATCTATATCTATATGTATAGAGATATATAGATATAACCTATATCAGATTACCTGCTGTCTAGGGGAGGGAGGAGGGAGGGGAGGGAGGGAGAAAAATCTGAAATTGTAAAGGTTGTATAAACAAAAGTTGAGAACTATCTTTACATGTAATGGAAAAAATAAAATACCTTATACATAAAAAAAAAGAGAGAGAGAGAGGCAGAGGAAAAAATGGAAAGAGAAATGAAGGTGATGCAGGAAAGACATGAGAAAAAAGTCAACAGCTTGAAAAGCCAAATGGAAAAGTTCTCTGATGAAAATAATTGCCTAAGAATTAGGATTGAACAAATGGAAGCCAATGACTTTATGAGAAACCAAGACACAATAAAGTAAATCCAAATGAATAAAAAAAAAAAGAGGGCAATGTAAAATATCTTCTGGGAAAAACTGCTGACCTGGAAAATAGGTCCAGGAGAAATAATTTGAAAATTATTGGCCTACCTGAAAACCATGATCAAGGAAAGAGCTTAGACATCATCTTCCAAGATATTCCCAGGGAAAATTGCCCTGAAACTCTAGAATAAGAAGCTAAAATAGAAATTGAAAGAATCTACCAATCACCTCCAGAAAGAGATTCCAAAAGGAAAACTCCTAGGAATATTATAGGGGGCAGCTAGGTGGTGCAGTGGATAGAGCACCGGCCCTGGATTCAGGAGGACCTGAGTTCAAATCCAGCCTCAGACACTTAACACTTACTAGCTGTGTGACCCTGGGCAAGTCACTTAAGCCCAATTGCCCCACAAAAAAAAAAAAAAGGAATATTATAGCCAAATTCCAGAGCTCTCAGGTTAAGGAGAAAATATTGCAAGCTGCCAAAAAGAAAGAATTAAAGTACTGTGGAGGGGCAGCTAGGTGGCACAGTGGATAGAGCACCGGCCCTGGAGTCAGGAGTACCAGAGTTCACATCCAGCCTCAGACACTTAACACTTACTAGCTGTGTGACCCTGGGCAAGTCACTTAACCCCAATTGCCTCACACAAAAAAAAGTACTATGGAGCCCCAGTCAGGATAACACAAGATTTAGTAGCTTCTACGCTAAAGGACTGGAGGGCATGGCATAGGATATTCCAGAGGGCAAAGGAATTGGGATTATAACCAAGAATTACCTACCCAGCAAAACTCATCGTAATCTTCCAGAGGAAAAAATGGAACTTTAATGAAAAAGAGGACTTTCAGATATTTGTGATGAAAAGACCTTAACTGAATGGCAAATTTGACTTTCAAATACAAGACCCTAAAGAACTATAAAAAATTGGAGTTGGGGGACATGCCTGAGGTCGTACAGTGGGTGACTGTCTCCTGTCTGAGGCTGGGTTTTGGCTGGGATCCCCCTGGGTCCAGGGGTGGTGCTTTGTCCACTGTGTCAACTAGCTGCCCCATGATGACATCTTTAGGGTTAAATTGAGGGGTGAGGGAAATGCACTGGGGGAGGGGGAAGGGCAGAGGTGAAATCCTACATGAAAGAAACAGGAAAATGCTTATGGAGGGGGGGAAGAGATAAGAGAGGAACAGGGAAGTAAATGAATTTTATACTCATCAGAAAAGGATCAAAGACCTTAAAATCAGAGTTGGCTCAAGGAGGGACTAACACACACACCCAACTGGGTAGAGCAATCTATTTAATCTGGGCAGTAAATGAGCCTAACACTCATCAGAATTGGCTCAAAGACCTCAATTTCATTAGAATTGGCTCAAGGAGGGAATAATGTACATACTCAATAGGGTGGAATAATCACTTTAACCCTGCAGGAAAATAGGAAGGGAAGGGGATAAAGAGAGAGGGGCAAAAGAAGGAAGGGCAGAGTGGGGGAGGAGACAGACAAAAGCAAATCCCTTTTGAAGAGTGATAGGATGAAAGAAGAGGGATAATAGAATAAATATCATGGGGAAGGAAATAGGATGGAAGGGAAACAGTTAACAAAAGTAATCATGAAAAAGAGAAAAGGGGGAAAATTGTACAAAAACTATTTATAGCAACTCTTGGTGGAGGCTAAGAATTGAGAATCAAGGGAACGTCCATCAATTGAGGAATGATGGAAGAAGTTGTGCTATATGATTGTGGTGGAATGGTTTTGTGTTACAGGAAATGACAAACAGGATGATCCCTGAAAAACCTGGAAAGACTAATGAACGTCAATGTATAGTGAAGTGAGCAAAGCTGAGAGGACATTGTGCATAGTGACAGCAGTATTGTTCAATGAGCAATTGTGAATGACTTAACTACTCTCAGCAATGCAAGGATCCAAGACTATGCCAAAGAACTAATGAGGAAGCTTACTATGCACCCCCATAGAAAGAACTGATAAAAAGAACACTTGCGGATTGTACATATATATATATCTTGCATCTATTTGGAATATACCTATGTAATAGATCTGGGAACAAGACATTCACATATAGCCTAATTATAAGGTGGGCTATAAGTTGAAAACACCTCTCTACTTTCTACTGATTCATTTCCTTTTTAATTTTCTAACTGGGTTCTAAGGCATTCAAGGGCTATGTTCTGATATTCCTTCCAAATTAGTAGAATTGTATAATCTCTCTCATAAATTAATCAATTAGCTCTTATCTGCCACCCCAGTTTATGAAGAGAAATGTCTTTTTCTATAAGCTTTTGCTTTTCTCTCCTCTGCCATTTCATAAGCTTAAACAATATAAAAGTTACTACTTAAATAATTTATTAGAGTAACAGATAATACAAACATATAAATAAATATTCACAATGGATTGGCAATGACAAAAGTTCATGGCCAGAATTACTTCTTTACTCTAAATAAAAGGAAAGTGTCATGGAATAGAATAGTCTCGTCAGTCCTCAAATCTGTAAATGCAGTTTTCTCAATATGATAAAACAAGCCTCTTAAGAATTTTCTTCTAAACATTGTACACAGTATCATCAACATTGAGTGTTGATCTACTGTGATGGACTATATTCTTCTCACCAATGTAATGGCACAGAAGAGTTCCAGGGAACTTGTGATGGAAGAGGATCTCCAAATCCAAGAAAAAAAAAAAAAAAGAACTGTGGAGTATAGATGCTGAATGAACCATACTATTTCTTTTGTTTTTGAGGCTGTTGTTTTTTTCTATTTTGAGGTTTTTCATCATTGCTCTGCTTTTTCTCTTATAACATGACTAATGAAGAAATAGGATTAATGTTATTATGTGTGTATATATATATACATAACCTATATCAGATTACCTGCTGTCTAGGGGAGGGGGCAGGGAGGGAGAAAAATCTGAAATTGTAAAGCTTGTATAAACAAAAGTTGAGAACTATCTTTACATGTAATGGAAAAAAATAAAATACTTTATTAATTTTTTAAAAAAAGAATTTTCTTCTAATAAAATACTTTTATGAAAAAAAAAAAGAATTTTCTTCACCATATCTCTTCACAACATAAGAGCCAAATGTAATTCTCTCACAATATTTCTTTAGGTTCTCTCACAAGATGACAGTTAATTCTTATTCCTCCTGTACAATCCTCTCAGATGGTATTTAACTTCCTCAATCCCATTATCTGGCAAGAATGAAAATTTAAAGCTTTGTTTGTTTCAGTCCTCACAAGATTATAATTAATAGTCCATCTTTTTTCTCAACAACTAGTAACAAACTTAATTCTCTCATAGTGCTTCACCACTAGACGTCCTTTCACCATTAGAGTTAACTCTCAGTTCACCAGCAGTTCTCACCTCAAAATGATCCGGTAATAGAATCTGTAGTTTCTGTAGGAGGGACTATCAGAGCTGTTTTTCACCTACCTATGTGTATATTGTCTCCCTGTGACTAGATTGTAAGTTTCTCGAAAAAGGCAGACGTTTTGCTGTTTATCGCCAGCAAGTAACACAGTTCCTGTAATATGATAGGTGCTTAATAAATCCTTGCCAATTGATTGATATCTTCAGCCTTTAAGGCTTCATAGGGATTTTGATCCCCTTGGCGTCTGGATTCAGATCCCTCCCCACCCCACCTATTCCTGGTCCATATGGGCAAAACTCCCCTTTAGGTTGAGCTAGTCTTGAAACGCCTCCTCAGTGCCTAAGAGGTTACCAAACTTTGGTTCCCTCTTCATCTGGCTTTTCCCCCAGATCTTCCACAACGGGGCCATCATCTGGCATGAATTTTCTATCTGAAACTGGTGGACCAGCCAGCCATTCTTTAACTCTCCCTCCTTTCTGTCCTCCTGTTCCCAGGTGAGTCTGACTAGCCACCCTTCATCAACCAGAGAGTTGTGAAGCATCATCTTTGCAGGGCTTCAACCTTTCTTTGGTGCTATTCTCTAGACTGGCAGATTACTTAATCATTCTATTATTTGTTAGGGGGGTGATTCTCTAACTGTCCACTATTATATGGTTTTTTGGGGAAGCTTATTTCCCTCTTTTTTTCCTTTCTTATAAATAGTTCTTTTCTCTTTCAACCGTCTTGTTAGTGTTTTCTGCCTTTGGGCTGGGTACTTAATTAAATGCTTTTTGATTGATTTTTCGGCTCACAGCATTCTGGGGAAATGTGGGGGTTTTTTCCTATCATCATCATATCCCTTATGAGTATAAGTAAGTTGAAGAATTGAAATTATTTCTTTTTCCTTGAGTTTTTCATAGCACTGCCTGTACCTCTCTCTTATACTTATTACTTGTATCTTTGTCTTTCGTGTGCTTCTGCAGAAACTCTATCAGTGTTCGAGTTGTTTGGGCAGGAAGAGCGTCCTTTCTCAGGAAATTGACACAAGGAGCAAGGACCTCAGATCACCAGGCCAAACACATACAGCTCATCATGTGCTTCCCTTACAAGTTTCTAGCTATTAACTGACCCTGAGGAAAAGGATGGAGAGATATGGAAGAGAGAAATCCCTAGCTCCCTTACTCTCTACTCCTTTTCTACATTTTGGAAGAAAGAGAAAGTCCTCAAGAGAGGGAAAGATACCAACTGTTATGGGCATGGGGTACCTCAGAAGTTTTCTGGGGGAATTCAGGGAAGCTTCTCCTCGAATAGCTAAACCAAAGGACAGACACACCTAAAGAGATAAGCAGTACCAGATCAGAACTGAGTTAACTCCAGGACCACCACCCTTCATTCCAGTCTCCCCCATCCCTCTGGGAGATAATCCCAGTAGGTGTGGCTGCTGCCTGAGTGGAGCCTAGGGGACAAATAACTCCAGAAGTCAGGACCATCTCCCCTCATTCCAGCTTCCTCCACCCCCAAAGGGAACTTTCCACAGTCAGATGATCACTCCATCATCAGTCCCTCTACCTTGAGGAGATAGTTATCTCAGAGAACCACTTCTCTGCCATGCTATCTCCCCATGAGATGTCCAAGGACTTTTTTCTTGGTTTCCTTTCTCTAGCACCTAAAAAAAATATTATTTTATTCTAATTTGATTTGTGTGGGAGAGGCTGTAATTCTTTAAAGAGGAATTCCTAAAGACCTCCACACCAACCATTTTCACCATAACACCAACCATCTCACTTTTACAGACCACAGGGAGAGGAAACTGTTTCTTAGTCAATCATTGTGAAGTATCCTAGTCTCTGGAATTCAATCAATAGGCCAGTGTACTTGCTAAAATTCTATCATAAGAGTGGAGTTATAATATCACTCCTTCAATGTTACTGATCAGTGCCTATATTTTTTTTAGATCAAAGAAGCTTTTTGCATTATGCACCAATTCATAATGGACACACATCAGCATTTTCCTTCTTAAAATATTATCTCTCAGAAAACCCAGGAGGGTGACAGAAATAACATAGCTTGAGTAAGATTTCATCCTGCACTTAGTGAATCCATTGATTATTTCTATAGCAAGGGATTAAAGATTTTACAATTAGCATTTGGCTTCCTAAATATCATCAAGGAATAATTGCATATATGTCCTCTTCCTCAATAACAACAATAAACATTTATTGAGTGCCTACTATGTGCAGGGCCATGTGCTCAGTGTAAGACTACAGAAGTACCAAATACTTTATATTTCTTGACCTCATTCATTTATTCATTCAGTTACAACAAGAAGAATGTAGCTAATTTTTAAATTCTGCAAAAAGTTTAAAGTAACTTTAAAATTTAATTCATTTTGGGGGCAGCTAGGTGGCGCAGTGGATAAAAGCACCGGCCCTGGATTCAGGAGTACCTGAGTTCAAATCCAGCCTCAGACACTTCACACTTACTAGCTGTGTGACCCTGGGCAAGTCACTTAACCCCCATTGCCCCACAAAAAAAAATTAATTCATTTTAAATGTTAAAGTAATTCTAGTGCTTTTTACATAATTTGAAAAAAGGGATTTGCCCCAAATAGTGGGAAATATATCATGCCTATGAATAATGCATATAAAAGTTTAAACAGAAAAATGTTGCAATTCCTGTTAAGTTCAGTAAATAAAATTGTCTGCTGTTCCTTCTATTTCTATAAAACATATAACACTTAAATGGGTTCAAGTCAGGTAGCTGAGCCCTCACTTTAAAATCCCCATGAATTATCAATGAATGTACAGCCTTATACATCTATGAATCCATAAATATATTTAGAAACTTTTCATGGCAACAAAATATTTGTGTCCTAATGCATTTTGTATGTTCAGTATTAATGCTCAAAATGATTTTCCTTAGATATAGGAAAATGCCCTTATTTTTATATGGGTTCTCCTTACTCATTACCCTTTTAGGCTAATGACCTTTAAATTCCTTTTAAAAAGTGTCACAGGGGCAGGTAGGTGGTACAGTGGATAGAGCACTGGCCCTGGAGTCAGGAGTACCTGAGGTCAAATCCGGCTTTAGACACTTCACACTTACTAGCTGTGTGACCCCAGGCAAGTCACTTAACCCCCATTGCCCCGCAAAAAAAATAAAAAATAAAAAAAGTGTCACAGTATGATATAAAAGTTAGTTTACACTAAAAAGTATATTAACACTAATGCTTCCAGGATTCTTGCTTTGATTGTTAACATTTACATAGCACTTTTTTTTAAATTTATTTTTTAAAAAATCTGAATAGAATTTTATTTTCCAAAATATATGTAAAAACAAAATTTTAACATCAATTTTAAAATTTTTTTATTTTTTTATTTTTTTTTAACATCAATTTTTTAAAAACTTTGTGTTCCAACTTTTCTTCCCCCCTCCATTTCCATTCCCCACCCACAAGAACTCAATTCAAAATAAGTTATACATGAGTAGTCATGGAAACATTCCCATATTAGCTAGTTGTGAGAGAAAACAGTCAAAAAACCCAGAACTTCAGATTAAGGAATTGTCAAAGAGGAAATGAAAAAAAAATTTTAACATGTGTTTCCATCTGTTTTCAGATACTATCAGTTCTTTCTCTGCAGATGGGCTGCAATCTTCATAAGTCCCTCAGGGTTACATTGGATCATTGCCTTGCTGAAAATAACCACATGCTTCCCAGCAGATCATCCCCCACTATTGCTGTTATTTTGTATACAATACATTTCAGTCTGCTTCAGCTCATGTAGGTCTCTCCAGGTTTTCCCCATAGCATCCTGTTCATCACAACCTCTATATCAACCTTAAGCTTGACAGAATCTTCTTCACAAAAGCCCAGCAAAGTAGGTACCATACATTTTGCCATTATAGTCAATCATCATAACTATTTCCCTCCATCCCATTCCCCTCCCATGACATTTACTCTATCTTCTTTTTACCTATTCCTCCTCAGAGGTGCCTTACTTCTCGCTATCCTCTCCCTCGCTCTGCACTCCCTTTTTTTCACCCTTCCTTCCTTGTCCTCTTCCTCTCCTATTTCCCTGCAGGGTTAAATAGATTGCTCCTCCCAATTGGGTATGAAAGCTATACCCTCCATGAGCCCACTCCAATGAGATCAAGGTCCCTGAGGTAATTCTGTGTTCTAAATTTTTCTTCCTCCCTCCCTCCTCAACCCTCCCTATGAGATCAAGCAATTCAATATGTCACACTGGTGCAGTAATGATTTAACATCTCTTGGTCTCAGTCTCATCAACTATAAAATGGGAATAAGAATAGAACCTACTTTACAGGGTTGTTGTGAGGATCGAAATGTGAATAATAGATTTGGAACTTAACATCTATTATTCACATTTTTAGATTTCACAATTTAAGATTTGGAACTTAACATCTATTATTCACATTTCGATCCTTACAACAACCCTGTAAAGTAGGTTCTATTCTTATTCCCACTTTATAGTTGATGAGACTGAGACCAAGAGATGTTAAATCACATAGTCACATAGCTAGTAAATGTCTAAGTCAAGATTCTTCCCTCCTCCAAGACCTATTCTCTAATCCACTGTGCCACAATTGACATTTTAGTAGATAATTCTTTAAGGTACTATCCCTATCCCTACTCCCAATTTGCTACCTGGTTGCCAACTCTTTGGCAGTAAACTTCTCTAAACTCAGCTAAGCTGGTCCTCCAACAACAGACGGTCTGTTGTTACTGGCAATAAATATCATTTGTACCCATGTGATGGAAGTGGGTGGTAGTCATCTGGATTGAGAAACCTTGAGAAATTCTCACTACATTCTGGATACATGGCCCAGGAAGACATTGATCTTTCTACTGATGATGAAGCAAATCATCCAACTCTTGACAGAAGTGATGGACTTAAGATACAAAATAAGATGTACATTTTGGGGGGGGCGGGGCAGCGGGCAATGGGGGTTAAGTGACTTGCCCAGGGTCACACAGCTAGTAAGTGTCAAGTGTCTGAGGCCGGATTTGAACTCAGGTAGGTACTCCTGAATCCAAGGCCAGTGCTTTATCCACTCTGCCACTTAGGTGCCCATAAGATGTACATTTTTAACATAGATGATAAGGCAATTTGTTTTGCTTGACTTCAGTCACTTCTGGAATATGACATCTCTCTGGCCATGTTGGCTCAGGATTACACTACCACCTTTTGTGTAGTCATGTGGTTCTGTTTCCCCAGGGTACCACTTGTTTCCTCCTCTCCTGGGGTCTCATGGTTACCTGAAAGGGCCTCAGATATTTACAGACTTCCCCTAAAGGTAATTAAGTATCTGTCATCTCCTGGGCCACAACTTGCTCTCTTCTGACTCCAAGGACCCTGGTCTGTGTACTGTACCACACTGCCTACTATACTATATATATATATATATACTAGGGATATAGAATGGAAAAAAGAGGGGAAAATGGGGAAAGAAGAGAAGAAAATGGCAAACTTCTTCAGTATCTTTGCCAAGAAAACCCCAAATGGAGTCATGACCAGTTGGACACAACTGAAAACAACTAA
Organism: Dromiciops gliroides; assembly: GCF_019393635.1. Classification (NCBI taxonomy): domain Eukaryota; kingdom Metazoa; phylum Chordata; class Mammalia; order Microbiotheria; family Microbiotheriidae; genus Dromiciops; species Dromiciops gliroides. Next base: position 608,400,293 of record NC_057862.1, on the reverse strand, counting down.
ATGACAAAGGTAATTAGAAGTGCTATTGGAATATGGAGAAAAGAAAACTCATTATTGACTGAACTAGCCCCGGGATGGTTTCATAAAGAAGGTGAGGAGTGAAATAGATCTTGAAGGAGGTACCTAAGTGGAAATGTGTCACATGTGGGGAGATTAGGAAATTACCTTGATTAGAGCAAATGACTAATAATATTGTGGGGAAATTGTGGAATCAGAGGAAAATGTATTTTTAAATGGCCATATAGGGGGGCAGCTAGATGGCGCAGTGGTTAAAGCACCGGCCCTGGATTCAGGAGTACCTGAGTTCAAATCCGGCCTCAGACACTTGACACTTACTGGCTGTGTGACCCTGGGCAAGTCACTTAACCCCCATTGCCTGCAGAAAAAAAAAAAAAGAAAAAAAATGGCCATATAGTGGCTACATAAAGATAGGAACATGATTACATTTTGGTGGAGCTGTGAATAATAATAATTAAGAAGAAGAAGAATAGTTAGAATAATCTAATTAATCTTGAGAGGAATGTGGAATTCTATGAAAAAAGTGACTAACATGTCCATATCTTGTGACCCAGAGATCCTATTGTTAGGTACATATACAATGGAGGTCGAAGACCGAAAGAAATATCCTATATACACTAAAATATTCATAGCAGCATTGTGTGTGAATATATGTGTGTGTATGTGTGTTAACAATGAAGCGATTGAGAAATTACTAAACAAATTGTGGTACATGTATGTAGTGGAATATGATTGTGCCATAAAAATGATGAATATAAAGAATTCTGAAACATGGGCCAACTTATATGAACTGATGCAGAGTGAAGTAAGCAGAACAAAGAATATAATATGCACAAAGACTAGAACTAGGTAAACAGAAAGAACAATGACAAAAAACCCCAATGCTTTTTAATTATTATGGCCAAGCCTAGCCCTGGAGAAAAATGGAGAAAATGCATCTCCTCCCTTCTTTTAGAGGTTGGTGACTTTGTGTATGAAATATTACATGTATTGGTTATTGATTAATCATTCAACAAGCATTTATCAAGTTCCTATTATGTGCTAGGCATTTTCCTGGGTTCTGGAAACATAAATACAAATAATGAAACCATCTTTACTCTCAAGTTTACATATTACCAATGGGGACAACATAAATGTATATGAGCGTATAGAGAATAAATACATATAGAAAAATACAAAATAAGTAGAAGATAGTTGAATATATGGTAATTAGGAGTGGACGGGGACTAGAAGTTAAGGGATCACGAAAGGTTTCATGTAGAAGGTGGTACTTGAGCTGTGTACTGAAGGAACAGAGGGACACTATGAGGTAGAAGTGAGAATAGAGCACAATCTAGGAATGAGGGTTAGCCAGTGCAAAGGCATGGAGATGAAACTGAGAAGCAGAGGGAACAATTTGGCTGAATTGAATTGTAAGAGTTTGCCTATAAAACTGTTTTTTGTTGTGTTTTCTAAATTATTGTGTTAAACTGTACTTTTAAAATTGCTATTTATATATTAAGGGCTATTGCACCCATTTTGGCAGTAAGCATTTATTATTAATTAATATCTTATATACTAGTAAAGAATTAAACTGCGTGTCAGCACAAGCAGGACAAAAGCCCCAGACCCATGTTGTCTCTCAGAGACAGAACGTGGTCTTAAGGAGAGTTCAAAAGACCTACAAAACCTATACTGTTCTAAGAGGACACACCAAAAGACAGCATTCTGAGCAGAGGGATCTGGTCCAGCAAGCTAAGAGAGGGCAAAAGGAAAGTGACCCTGGTGTGGCCAAGGGTTTTATCCTTCTTAGATAGAGATGGGTCACTGCACATTGATCTATGCCAATTGGTTATAGCATCATTCCGTTCCATTGATTGACATGACTTGAGTGTGGTCTAGACAGTATGCAAAAGAGCAAATTCCAGTGTTTAGGTGTGGTTCTTCACCTAGCTAAACAAAAAAATCTATTTCCATTTCCCCTGCTCCCTTGGACTTGTCCCAGAGAAGAGCTGAACTTTCTGGAGTGGCAGAGACAAAGAACAAACAGATCTCTGGGTCCCCCTGAGAAATTCATTATTAATAATTATTTTCTCACATTGTTAAATTGCTTTACTTCTTTTTTTTTGTCCTTTCTTATAAAGGATACCTTAGAGAGGAGAGAGATACTTGGAAATGAATGTGGTAGGCTGAGGTGAGAAGGGAATGTACGCATATAACCTGTGCAAAGGTACTGAGTCAAGTGTCCAGAGTGAGGAACAAGAAGGCCAGTTTGACTGGATCAGAGAGTGTGGAGGGGTATAAGTAACAGCAAGTCTGAAAAAGTAGAGTATAATCATATTGTGAAGGGTTTTTAATACTAAAAAAAATAATTTATATTTGATCTCAGGGGCAAGAGGGAGGCACAGAAATATTTTGAGCAGGTGAGTGATATCATTATATCTGCACTTTAGAATTATCTATTATCAAGAGTTTCTTTGTGCACTCCCAAATATTTTATACATTCCGTAATTATTTAAAATTATTTAAAATGGAATGTTCCTTTCCATATCTTCCTGCTGGGTTTTGTTGTTAATATATAGAAATATTGGTGTGATTTATTTATATCGTGTAACTTTGCTAAAGTAATTGGTTGTCTCATTTAAATTTAGTTGACACTCTAAGGTTCTCTAAATAAACCATCATGTCATCTGCAAAAAGCAATAATTTTGTTTTATCTTTGCTTATGCTTATTCCCTTGATCTCTTTTTCTTGTCTTATTGCTATAGCTAGCATTTCTAGCAACTATATCAAATAGCAGTAGTGACAATAGACATCCTCATTTTACCCCTGATTTTATTGGAAAAGATTCTAATTTATCCTTATTATAAATAATGCTAGCTTTTGGTTTTAGATATAAACTACCTATCATGATAAAAGTCTATTCCTGTTTTCTAGTGTTCTTTTTTTTAAACAGAAATAGTTTTATTTTGCAAAAGGCTTTTTTCTGCATCTATTCATATAGTCACATGACTTTGTTGGTTTTATTATTAATATCACCAATCATGTTTATAGTTTTCCTAATAATATTTTACCAACCCTGAATTTCTGGTATAAATCCAACTGATGATAGTGATATCTTTGTGATATGTTGCTGTAGCTTCTGCTAATATTTTATTTTAAATGTTTACATCAATGTCCATTCGGAATATTGGTCTAGTTTTCTTTCTCTGTTTTGGCTTTTGCTGGTTTAAGTATCAAGATCATAGAAGGAGTTTGATAGGATCAATTCTTTTCCTATTTTTTGCAGTTTTTATAATATTGTCTTCCATCTTTGAGAAGGAATACACAAGAGGCCAACCCCACTTCGGGTTGCTGAAAGAAAAGACTGATAAAACACGAGAGGAGCTAACTTGTTACTCTAGAGCAGGGCTTCTTCAGCTTTTTTCACTTGCTACTCCTTTTTACCTGAGAAAGGTATACATAATAGGTATACATAACCTTTTACTGTTGCCAAATTTTTCACAGCCCCTAAATTCAGTTACGTGATCCCATATGGGGTTGCAACCCACAGATTAAGAAGCTAGGCTGGGGGCAGCTAGGTGGCACAGTAGATAAAGCACCTGCCCTGGAGGCAGGAGGACCTGAGTTTAAATCTGGCCTCAGACACTTAACACTTACTAGCTATGTGACCCTGGGCAAGTCACTTAACCCCAATTGCCTGACCAAAAAAAAAAAAAAAAAAGAAGCTAGGCTCTAGGACTTGCTATTCTAGAAACTTCAAGGAGTTTTCCCTTAAGTGAGTTCTAAAACTCTATCTTTTGGTCAAGCTGAGTTACTTCACTCCCAGTGGGAGAGCTCCTTCACTCCATGTTGTCTAGCATTAGATTCTCCTATCTATACCTTCTCTGATTTGTTTTGCTGTGATTTAGATGAATGGGTTTTCTTTGATAATTATTTGTGCTCATTGTGGGACTGGTATTTGGTAGAAAAGGAATATAAACTCTTGAATCTAAAACTTGGGGTCCTGCTTATCCCACAGTGATGACACATTGATCACAAGTTAGATTGAACCTCATCATATCCCCTAGACTAAAAATATTTAAGGGAGCAGATAGATATGATTCTATCCTGTTACCCTCTCTATGAGGAGAGTGGAGTGGTAGCATTTGGCCCCAACTTTTTGTTTCTCATTCTGGCAGCAATAAAAGTCTCCCCTGGAGAAGGAAGGTGGGGAAGAAAAGAATAGAGATATCTATTCTGCCTCTCTTGTGGAGCCATATAGTGACATCCTCATGCCACAGGCAGGAAAACTCACACTTCATGTGGAGCCCTCTCTATATGTGGGAGCTTCAAGTAACACAAAGACAACTCAACACCACATGTGGGGCTCTTCCACATCAGAAAATTAGAATTCTGTTTTATATTTTTTTCCTAGAATTGTTTTCTTTATAAATGTGTAGTAGTTTGTTGTTTGTTCATTTGATTAATTGATCGGTTGATGCCTTTGGGGGTTTTTTTTACATCAGTTTTTAGTGTTTCATTCACAGAGTAAGTATTTAATAAATGCTTGCTGATTGATTTACTGATTAATATATATGCTCCCCCCATAATAAAACCTTCTCTTGTAACATAAAGAATGCTTAAGGAAAACTAATTGGCCGTACCTGTTGACATTCAGTATGCAAACTTTCCCCCCATTTCTACCAAAAGAAAGGAGACATGTTTTACCATCTGTCCTCTTTCTCCTTGAATTTTGAAAATGGCTTTAATACTATAAATTTACTCTTGTTCTGCACATAAATTTTGAAGCCAGGAATGTCATAATCATAAGGCACTTGGAAACAATATATTGCTTTCATATAAAATAATTGATTTTCTCTACACAGTCATTAAGAATGACTAAATTTTGCCATAAATCATGCTTACAAGTACTTTCCAGAATCGTGATCACTTACCATAATAAATGAGGTATACACTCACTCATTCCTTCAATCAACAAGCATTTATTCAGCATTTATGTTAGACACTGTGCTAAGTGCTTAGATTATGAAGACAAAAATCAAACAGTCCTTGCCTTCAAAAACCCTGAATTGCATTGGAGGAAGAACAACATATACACAAATACACAAATAAGTACATGCAAAGGAATGGGGGGAGGAAAAACAGGTAGCACTAGCAAAAAGGGAATCAGGATAGATCTATAGGAGATTGCACCAGAGCTGAAGTTGGAAGGAAGCCAGTGATTCTAAGAGGCTGACATGAGAAGAGAATGTATAAATATAACCTGTGCAAAGGTACTGAGTCAAGAGATGTGGTATACAGAGTGAGGAAGAAGAAGGCCAGCTTGGCAGGATCACTGAGTGTGGAGGGGAATAAGTAAGAACAAGTCTGAAAAGGTCATATTCATATTGTGAAGGGTTTTAAATGATAAAAAGAATAGTTTATATTTGATCCCATGGGCAAGAGGGAGGCACAGAAACATCTTGAGCAGGTGAGTAATATTAAATCTGCACTTTAGAATTATCAATGTGGCAGTTGTGTAGAGGAGGAGTATGGAGAAAGGAATACTAATCAGGAGATTATTTCAATAGAGTCAGCTGATAGGAGATGGTTTTAAGTGTGAGGGAAAGAAGGGAACAGATGTATGTTGGGGAGGCAGACTATATGACTTGGCAACTGATTGGATTTATTCAGTGATGGGGAGGGAAGGGTCAAGGATGACTCTGAGGTAGTGAACCTAGGAGACTTCAAGGATAGTGGTTCTCTCAAAAGAAATAAGGGGCAGCTAGGTGGCACAGTGGATAGAGCACTGGCCTTGGATTCAGGAGGACCTGAGTTCAAATGTGGCCTCAGACACTTAACACTTACTAGCTGTGTGACCCTGGTCAAGTCACTTAACCCCAATTGCCTCACACACACAAAAAAAAGAAATAGAAAAGTCAGGAAGAGGGTAGGGTTTGGGGGAAATTCTATTTGGAGCATGTGAGTTGAAGATGCTTATAGGATGTTCAGTTCAAAATGTCCAATAGCCAATTGGAAATGTGAAACTGGATCTCAGGAAAGAAGCTAAGGCTAGATATGGTGCAATATCCTTTTATACAGTACCAATATCTAATCAAATCACCTATGTTAGATGCTGGAAAAGATAGAAATTATTGATAAGATACATCCTTGCCTCCATAAAGGTTATAGTCAATAGGGAGATATGGAACCAACCCATATACTTATCATACACAATGATTAATGCACTGGAGGATAATATGAGGGATACAAAGAAATATAGGCAGACATGAAAGTGAGATAAGCCAAACCAGAACAGTGTACACATTAATTTCAGCAATATAAAAATAAATAAATAAAACAAAGATAAAACTAACAACTTCAGATGAATTGGTGATTTGGAAGGAGATATAGAAAAACTTTTTTTTTAATTACAGTAGACTCAAATAAATTCATATATTTAAAAAATGTTTTCCTACACCCCCTTCCAAATTACATACCAATTTGTCTAAAGTCCTGTTATTTGTCTTTGTTTTCTGTTGCTTCCCTCCCACCCCACCCCCCAATGACTATAGTTAATGTGTACACTGTTCTGGTTCTGCTTATCTCAATTTGATCACATTACAAGGCATAGATTTTTGTGTGAAGGGGGAACCTCCCAAAAAGCCAGACGAGTCTCTTTCTGGAGGACACAGGAAAGTTCTATGATTGATCCCTAGTGACTGTGATTGATTTCTTGAAGATAATCAGCTTATCGAGGCTCAGGAGGATGGATTCATATAGGGGAGAAATTAGACTCTGTGGTCTATAAGAGCAAGTAGTGAAACAGTTTACCCCTTTTTCTTTTCCCACCCTTTCTTTTTCTTTGACTAGAATGCAGCAAAAGGGAAGAGGGAATTTCCACACACAAGACACCTCAGAAACAGGAAATGGTGGCTTGCCTAAGAAGGATCTGCTGAGCAGACTATAATTGCCTAGCTTAGCCCAAGAGGGAGGCTTATGGAGCTACATTTCCTAGATGACTTCTTTTGCCCTTTTTGAGCACAGGTCAGCAATTTTGAGAATAAATTTTTCCAACTTGAGGATTACCTTGTATATAATCCTGAGTTAAAAAATTAGGCACCAGACTTCTAGTGGGAAAAAATTTCCTAAAGCTAGAGGATCAAAACCAAGAGATCTGGACTTTTCCAACTTTCCATGATATTGCTGTGAGTTGTTCAGACAATGAAGGTCTGAGTTGAATGAGAAATAGGCATTTCATAGTCCCACAATGGGTCTATTTCATAATCCCACAATGGGTCTTTACCTTCCAGGGGAGTTCATTGAGTCTAATAACCTATTCAAGTCCCGGATATTTCAGTGTTTGTTCATGAGCTGATATGAGTTTCTTGTGTCTGTGATAGAGGAAGCATAGTCACCACAAACTCAATACTCAATAATATTGAGGGAATTGTGGCACTTATTACCCACATTTAAGAAGACTGAAACATGAACTATATTGAAACTCTGTTTTATGCATTATCATGAAGAAATTTCTGCATGAGCAGAAAGAAAAAATGATCTTATTGTTGGTCAAACCCCTGTAACTGAACCTGGCTATGTGAGAACAGAGTCCCTAGGTCAATAGTGAAACAACTTTTTAAAAACATGTGTATAACATGTAAAAACCCATTTTACTCTTCAAACCATATTGTCACCATCCTAACTTAGGCTATTGCTTCTTGTCTGTATCACTGTAAAAGCCAAATAACTGTGGGATTTTTTCCCCCATCAGTCTCTTTTATCTTCAATTTTTCCTTTGTTTAATTGCTAAAAAAATCTTTCTAAGGCATGGTTACTCCCCTACTTAAAAAGAAAAAAAAAAACCTTTAATTTACTTATTTGCTTTCAATTAGTTATTTTATTTATTACTTACAAAATAAAATTCAAATATCTTAGCTTCATATCTTAGTCTCTTTACAATATAGCTCCAACTTACTTATACAACCCTGTTTTGCATTATTTGCCCTAAAATCTTTGACATACTAGTCAAAGTGGGTAACTATTCTCTAAATTCCACATTCTATCTGTGATTACCATACATAGAATACATAGAATCCTAATGCCTGGAATGAACATGCTCCCTCCTTCCCTCTGCCTTGCAGAAGCTTTTCCCATGAAACCTTCCCTGATGCCTCCAAAATGCTTTCTTCCTTTTCAAATTGTCCTACATCACTCTGTCTATGTCACCTTTGTCTGTCCATCAAGCTTTACCTTTGTAGCATATTTATTTGAAGCAACTAGGTAGTACAGTGGATAGAGAGTTGTTGGTCTTAGAGTCCCTGTCTCACTGGGCAAGTCATGAAACCTCTTTTAGCCTGTTTCCTCATCTGTTAAATGGGGATAGCAATAGCACTTAACTGACAGAGTTGTGTGGATTAGATGAGATAATGTATGTAAGCAGCAGCTAGGTGACTCAGTGGATAATGCACCAGCCCTGAATTCAGGAGGACCTGAGTTCAAATCTGGCCTCAGACAATTGACACTAGCTGTGTGACCCTGAGCAAGCCACTTAACCCTCACTGCCCTGCAAAAAAAAAAAAAAAAGAGAGAGAGAAAGAGGGAGATAATGTATGTAAAAGCACTTTACAAACCTCAAGGTGCCATATAAATTCTAGATATTATCACACATCTTTTTTCCTTTCTTAACTATAGAATGTAAACTCCATGAGGATAGCGATTGTCTTTGTTTTTAATCTCCAGATCCTAAAAGAGTACTGTATAAGTTTTAAGTGCTCAATAAAGGCTTGCTGAATTTTTTAAAAAGCAAAATGTCTTTTCTGTGAGGAAAAATTGTTATTAGTTCACTTTAATTTTAAAAAATGATAATCATCTACTCTTTGTAAAGTACTGTCTTAACCAGTGGGATCAAGAAAGGCTTCTTGGAGAAGATCAGCTACTCATGGAGAGGTCCCAGTTTTGGGATGAATCCACCGTATCTCAGATCTGTTAACTTTTTCTTGCAGACATGGGGATTTTAATAGTATGCTTTTGTTTATTGCTATTTTTCAATATTAAAATTCTATAGTGTTGGGGCAACTAGGTGGCACAGTGGATAGAGCACCGGCCCTGGAGTCAGGAGTACCAGAGTTCAAATCCGGCCTCAGACACTTAACACTTACTAGCTGTGTGACCCTGGGCAATTCACTTAACCCCAATTGCCTCACCAAAAATAATAATAATAATAATAATTCTGTAGAATTATTATAAATTATTATAAAAATAATAATTATAATAAATATAATAATAATTACTCTAGGTTTTAAAAATTCTTTCTTTAAAAGGACATCATAGGGGGCAGCTAGGTGGCACAGTAGATAAAGCACCAGTCCTGGATTCAGGAGGACCTGAGTTCAAATCCAGTCTCAGACACTTGATACTTACTAGCTGTGTGATCCTGGGCAAGTCACTTAACTCTCATTGCCCTGCAAAAAAAAAAAAAAAAGGACATCATAAACAGTACATAAAATAGACATGTTAACTATGACCCATATTCCCACATTTCTAAAAATGTGTTCCTTAGAACCTGGGCATTTTGTATGATATTGAATTAGGATTTTGTGAGAAATTGCTTTATTCTAATGACTTTGAAATGTTTAATATCTATTTTGTAAAAATTCATAATATATTTAACATTTCAAAGTCATTAGAATAAAGCAATTTATCAAAAATACTTATAATGTTGCAATTTAGGGTGTATAAAATAGACATAAGTCATTAGAATAAAGCAATTTATCAAAAATACTTATAATGTTGCAATTTAGGGTGTATAAAATAGACTCGATTTTCTCTGTTTTGCTCAAAAATTTCTCCTACTTCCTTTTATTTCAAATCCTAACTCTATACCCCACCAAAACAAAACCCTCTTCCTTCATCTTTTATAACTTCTGAAAATATATTTCAAGCCTAAAAGTAAGAGTGTTCTAGTAAATGTTTAACAATAGGCTCTCTGGGAGGAAACTGCATCAGACATATTTAAAAATTTAATCTGCATCATTAATACTTTCTTAAGTCTGAACAGTCAACACAATAATAAACCAAGCTCTGATTTGTAGTTTGCCCATTTCTGAGGTACAAATGCTCAGATGAATATGACAATCTGCTCTCCCCATCTGTTTTGAACAGGCTCCAGTACACCCCTGCCTAAAAGTGTTCCGTAACTAAATTCGTTTGAGCAACACTGGCTATGTGGTGTAATGGGAAGAATCCTAGATTTGGAGCCAGAAGATCTGGGCTTGAATCCTGACACTACTACCCAAGTATGACAGAAGGTTAAATGCACTGAACACAAAGGTGCATGTCTCATCATCTCATGTCTAGAATATTTTAGTAGCCTTGGTGTCTCTCCCTCAATCTCTCCCCCCTCCAGTCCATCTTCCACTCAGTTGCAAAATGGATATTCCTAAATTACAAGTCTGATCATGTCACCCCTTATTCAACAAACTTCAGTCACTCCTTGTCACCTCCAGGATCAAAAATAAAGTCCTCTATTTAGCATTCAAAGTTCTTCATTACCTGCCATCGCCAATGTTTCCATATTGTTGTTGTTGCTGTTCTGTTTTCACATCTTACACCCATCTTCTGCAATGCTGTGACACTGGTCTTGTGCTGTTTTGTGGAACGACACACTACCTCTCTCAACTCTGGACATTTTCATGATGGGCTCCCAAGCCTAGAGCTCTCTTCCTCCTCATCTCCACCTCCTGGCTTCCCTAGCTTAATTCAAGTCTCAACTAAGATCCCCTCTTCTGCAAAAGAAACCTTGCCTGGTTCCCCTCAGTTCTAGTGCGCTCCTCTGTTGATTATCACCAACTTATTCTGTATTATTTTAAGGAAAGCTCCATTTATTCCTATGTTGTCTAATGTTTTTAATAAGAATGAGTGCTGTATTTTGTCAAAAGCTTTCTTTTCAGGAGGCAGCTAGGTGGTACAGTGAATAAAGCACCAGCCCTGGATTCAGGAGGACCTGAGTTCAAATCCGGCCTCAGACATTTGACACTTACTAGCTGTGTGACCCTGGGCAAATCACTTAACCTTCATTGCCCCACAAAAAAAAAAAAGCTTTCTCTTCAGACAAAGTTTTCAGATGTGGTAAAAATTATTTGTGGTTAAGATTAATATCGAAAGTTTTAGCTGAATCCTTTGGGAGGGGCCACACCTGGCCCACCCTGAGATTGCGCATGCTACTGAGCAGCTTTTGAAGGACCTCCCCTTTTGGGGGGAGGAAAAACTGAATGTGACTGGAAGGGAGGGGCATGTTCAAAAGTTTGTGCTCTTTGGGCCTGGCAATCAGTCTGGTGGCGTCCGGGACCTGGCAGAGGTACATGTTTTGCTCTGTTTCTAGCGACTGCTGAGTAACTGTAGGCTGACCAGGGTTTGGTGAGTTTTATGAAGGAAAATCCTAAATTCTTTTGAACTAGCTTAATTGGGAATGCTCTGGGATTGCATAGGCTAAGCTTAGAGTTAAGACTATCTATCTGTATTTCTACTTCCTTATTTCTTTAATTGGCTTCACCTTTGGGGTTTAATTATTTCCCAAGTAATAAAATCTGATCCTTTATGAACTAAAGCTCAGAGGCTTCTTTTCTTATTGGCCTGGGAGGATTATATAAATAGGAAAATTCAAAGAGGAGATTAAACCTAAAAGAGTCCCTCATATTTCCAGGACCCCAATATTAAGGCAAGTCACTCAAATAATGCTCTGTATATCAAATTTTGGCCCTCACACAAAGAAATCAAAGCTATCAATAATCATATGAAAATAATGCTCTAGATCATTATTGATCAGAATTATTGATCAGCATTATTGATGCAAATTAAAACAACTCTGAGGTATCACCTTATACCTATCAGAATGGCAAATATAACAAAAATGGAAAATATTGGTTGTTGAAGGGGATGTGGGAAAGCTGGAATGCTAATCCACTGTTGGTGGAGTTGTGAAAAGATCCAACCATGCTGGAGAGCAATTTTGAATTATGCCCAAGGGCTATAGAATTGTGCATACCCTTTGATCCAGCAATACCACCAGTTGGTTTATATCCCAAAGACATCCCACAAAAGAGAAAAAGACCTATTTGTACAAAAATATTTATAGCAGCTCTTTTTGTGGTGGCTAAGAATTGGAAATCAAAGGAATGCCCAGCAATTAGGGAATGGCTAAACAAATTGTGGTATAGGATGGTGATGGAATATTATTGTGCAATAAGAAATGACAAGCAGGATGAGTTTAGAAAAGCTTGGAAAGACATGTATGAAATGATGTATTGGGAAATGAGCAGAACTGAAAGAACACTGTACACAGAGACAGCAATATTGTTTGATGAAGAACTGTGAATGTCTTGACTATTCTCAGCAATACAATGATCCAAGGCAATCCCAAAGAATGGACTATTAATGAAACATACTATCCACCTCCAAAGAAAGAACTGATATTGATAGAACAGACTATAGGATGCTATTTTTCACATTCTTACATTTTTTTTTACATTTTTTAATGATTTAATTTGCTTGTAAAAAGTGACAAATATGGTGATGTTTTGCATGATCATACACGTATAACCCATATCAAATTGTTTGCCACCTTAGGGAGGGAAGGAGGGATAGAGATTGGAACTGAAAACTATAAATAAAATTTTAAAAGAAAAAGAAAAAAAAAGCTTTCTCTTCATCTATTGAGATAATCATATGATTTTGGTTAGTTTTGTTATTGATGTAGTTGATTATGTTGATAGTTTTCTTAATGTTGAACCAGTCCTGCATTGCTGGTATAAATCCCACCTGGTCATAGTGTATTATTCTGGTAATGAATTGCTGTAATCTCCTTGCTAATATTTTATTTTAAGATTTTAGAATTGATATTCATTAGGGAATTTTTTTTTAATAATTTTCTTTCTCTATTTTGGCTCTGCCTGGTTTAGGTATCAACACCATATTTGTGTCATAAAAGGAATTTGATAGAACTCCTTCTTCACCTATTTTCCCAAATAATTTGTAGAGCATTGGAATTAATTGTTCTTTAAATGTTTGATAGAATTCACTTGTAAACCCATCTGGCCCTGGAGATTTTTTCTTAGAGAGTTCATTGATGGCTTGTTCAATTTCTTTTTCTAAAATGGGCTTATTTAAGGATTTTATTTCTTCTTCTCTGGGCAGTTTATATTTTTGTAAATATTCATCCATTTCATTTAGATTGTCAAATTTATTGGCATATAGTTGCATAAAATAGCTCCTAATTATTGCTTTAATTTCCACTTCACTGGTGATGAATTCACCCCTTTTATTTTTATCTATTTATTTTTTAGCCCAGTAGGTAAGGAGGCTTAAGTGACCTGCCCAGGGTCACACAGATAGTAAGTATCAAGTGTCTGAGGCCGCATTTGAACTCAGGTCCTCCTGAATCCACGGCTGGTGCTCTATCTGCTGCCCCACCTAGTTGCCACACTGCTATTCCCTCTTTAAACCAAATCTGATGAGAGTAAGGTTGAAACAATGCTCACTCCTCCCTTCTTTCCTTCTATTGTAATAGGTTTTTTGTGCCTCTTCATATGATGTAATTAATCCCATTCCCCCTGTCCCTCCCTCACCTCCCCATATTCTTTTTTTTTTTCATTTTTCATTTTTTTTTTTAGTGAGGCAATTGGGGTTAAGTGACTTGCCCAAGGTCACACAGCTAGTAAGTGTTAAGTGTCTGAGGCCGGATTTGAACTCAGGTACTCCTGACTTCAGGGCAGGTGCTTTATCCACTGCGCCACCTCGCCGCCCCTCCTCCCCATATTCTTTTATTCTGCCCCTTAAGTTTCTTTATATCATCACATCAAAGTCTATTTAGTAACTATACCCTAATGGAGAGACAGATCTCAAAAGTTAAAAGTAATATCTTCCCTCATAGGGATATAAACAGTTTAACTTTATTGAATAACTTCCCACCCCACCCCACCCCACCCTTTACCATTTTAAACTTCTCTTGAGTTTTGTATCTGAAGGTCAGATCTTCTGTTCAGTTCTGGTCTGTTCTTCAGGAAACCTATTTCATTGTGTTATCAGTATTTTTAAAACTGTCACCATTACTAAGGTAGTTTGAAAGAAAGGTTGGAGATGAGTTGTGTATGGTGGGGGTGATTCTAAAAAACAAAACTGGGTAGGAAAAGGTAAAAGGGAGCAATTATAAAAATGGGGCATGAAAGGAAGAACTAACACAGAGAAAGCAGGTGGATGTGGAGGGCTGGTAATGTTGGAACCTTGCTTTCATCTGGGTTGAAGAGGAAAAAACGTGGACATCTGCAAGGGTGTAAAAGTCTTCTGAACATGTAGAGAGAGTATAACTAAATAATCTAGCAAACACATCTAGTACTATGTAAAATGTGAAGTGTTAGTATCCATTATATTCTAGTAAAACAAATATTATAGAATAGAAATATTAGGAAAATCATAAAAATTGTGATATTTCTTTAATAGCTCCATGAACTCGTACTGACAACCTATCTGTCCTATTAAAAAAAAAAGGAATAATTTCTTAAAAATAAACAAAGGAAGAGAGAGGCTGTCTAAGCAGAGATAAGGGCAAGGGCTTTCCAGACATGTTAACTCCTTTTGCTAAAATGGCCTACAAGTAAGTGTCTCATTCTTTCCAATCCTAGATCTGAATCAGCAGACCAGCTTGAATCACCCCCAGCCTACAAGAGGGTTGGGGAAACACTAGCCTCTGGGAAGAACTTGAAGAAGCCTCTTGAAGAAAGTGGCATTTGAACTGAGTGAGCTTTCAAGGAAGCTACTGATTCCAAGAGGCAGAGATGAGGAAAGAGAGTAGGGACAGATTCAGAAAAGGCTTAGACACAGCAGATGGGATGTCCTATGTGAGGAAAAACAGGTTTAGGCTGGCTACACCAGAGAGGATGTGAAGAGGACAAATGTAAAATAAAGCTGTAAAGATGGGCTGGAGCTAGAGTGTGAAGGGCTTTAAATGCCAAACAGAAGAGTTTGTATCTGGTTCTAGAAGGAAGTAGCCACTTCTACTTTTTTGAGCAAGGGAGTAACATGGTCAGACATGTGCCTTAGGAGTATCCTTTTGTGGGGGAGGATGGATTGGAGAGAGGAAAGACTGGAGGCAAGGAGTCCAATTAGGAGGCTATTATAATAAATAGTCCAGATGAGAGATGATGAAGGCCTGAATGACGTAGGTATTTCATAAATACTTCTTGACTGACTGAACTACGGTTGTGGTTGTGGGAGAGGAGAAGAGGATGGAGGTGTGAGACACTGGGAAGGTAGAATCAACAACACGATAACATGAAGCTGATAACATGAAGTGATGGTGGGCTTGGTAGTGTTGTTTTGTGGCTTCCTTTAGCAGAGATTTACACAACTCAGAAATTGAAGTAGAGAAGGTGATGCAGTGACCCAAGCTTGGGGATTAGCAGGAAGGGAACAGCAGAAAAGACAGAGGGATGAGTGATGCAAGGGCATAGGGCAGAGCATTATTGAAAATGCTTGATTACAAGGACTCTAAAGGGAGGAGAGTTAAACCAAGGCAGGAATGAAAGACTAATAGAATGGGGAATAAGGGAAGGACTAAAGACCATGAAGAGGGAAGAACATAGACCATGAGGAGTGAAGCAGCAGAAGAGAAGGTGGTGGACAGGAGGTTATGATCTGAAAAGGGAATTTCAGAGTTCAGAATCTTGGAGGTGATGCATGTACCCTTTGCGTGAGAAAAATTGGAACATTTGCTTTTGCTCAGTTGTGGCCAGTACATTCCCATTTCTCTTCCTTTTCTCGTAGTATTTTTTTTTCTTAGAACACTTACTCCCCTCCAAGTTCCACATTTCTATTTGTGGTTTTTTTTCTCCTTTTTTTGTGGGGCAATGAGGGTTAAGTGACTTGCCCAAGGTCATACAGCTAGCGTCAAGTGTCTGAGGCCGGATTTCAACTCAGGTCCTCCTGACTTCAGGGGCAGCGCTTTATCCACTGTGCCACCTAGCTGCCCCCTCACATTTCTATTTGTTGAAATCTTTGTTGTTTGAACTTTGTTCCCAAAGAGGACCATGACATCGGGAGGTGATGTCATGACTGCAGTGAATTGGGCTGTGCAAGGTCATCAACCTCACTCTCTTCTCCAGAGCCATCTGGGTCCAGTGGCAAGATATACATCAGGACAACTGGAGATGGCCCCAGATGTTTGAGGCAATTGGGGTTAAGTGGCTTGCCCAGGGTCACACAGCTAGTAGTGTCAAGTGTCTGAGGCCACATTTGAACTCAGGTCCTGACTTCAGGGCCACTGCTCTTTCCACTGTGCTATCTAGCTACCCCTACATGTTCTTCAAGGCCTATTTCAAAAACCACTTCTATGAAACCTTCCCATTTCCTTCTACTGAAAGTAATTTCTTTCTTTTGAGGATCTGAGACCACCAAAGCCTCAGGTGGCCAACTGCAGTCTCAGGCACTCCAATGTGCCTGCATTCATGTCATGATTTTAGGACAACTGTCTTCATGTCACAAAGAGTAAATGTACATATAGACTCATAACAGGCCAGTTCACCTATCTAATTTTACTCACATGGTTCCAATTGCTACTCCTTCATACATGGGTTTTCACAACAAAAGGACATTGAGGATGAGGGTGTATTGAAAGGAAGTAATGGTCCTTATGAAGGTGGGCTTGGATTGTGTGAACTAGTGGGGTGTGGTACTCAAGATCTTTCCAGAAGACTGGTATTTCATTAAAATACATTACAATCCCATGATCCAGCAGGTCTTGGAAGACAAAGTTTATGAAACACTGGAACATGGTAAGAGCATTACAGAGTTCAAAAAATATGACTCCCTATTTAAGCTGCCCAAACTGGTTCTGGAAGCTAGTATTCCACTCATTCCACCACCAGATATATATTACATTATACCCTCCCACAGAAGTCCAATTTGAGTGAAAATACTAACTTGTCCTAACTGGTATGTGAGGTTGGCAACAAGAGATAGTGAGTCCTTTATCATAGTGGTGTTGATGGCCTGATAACACAACAGTTTGTTTCTCTTCTTTCAAAACTAGTGTTTCTAGGATCCAGAAGCAGAAATGGATGACCAGAAAAACCCTATGTTTTTATATTATTGTCTACAAATTCCCATAAGCTTTGGCTGTGGGAGGGACTTAGATGGGGCAAATAGAACTGGGGAGTGGTGCTTAGATTATATTTCTTTATATTTAATCATGAATATGGTGAAGAGGAGGCAGGGTCTGATTCAATGCCACTCAACATTTCCTTGTACTCATGGTATTTGTTAGAAGTGGGAAGAGGGTTCATGGCTGCTGGATTGGCTTACCTTGTAGTTCCACTTGGAGTTGTCCAAATAAGGGACAGGGGTATGAGTGGTACAAAACCTCTTTGATTATCAAAACACTTTCCCAGGATTCTCTAGAATTTAGAGAACTGGAAGAGACCTTAAAGGTCATCAAATCCAGTCCTTCCAATTTTATAGAATAGGAAAGTGAGGTCTAGAAAAATACAGTGAATTGCTCAAGATCACCTAGCTGTGTCCAAACTGCAATTCACCTTGAAGTCACTGGATTAAACAACAGACAGCTAGGTGGTCCAGTGGATAGAGCACAGGGCCTGGAATCAGAAAAACCTGAGTTCAAATCCAACTTCAGACACTTACTAGCTATGTGACCTTGGGCAAGTCACTCAGTTTCCTCAATTGTGAAATGGAGATAATGATAGCACCTACCTCCCAGAGTTATTGTGAGAATCAAATGAGATAACTATAGTGCTTGGCACATAGCAGGAGCTATATAAACGCTAGCTATTTTTAAAAGTCCATTTTCCACTACACTGTGCCAAAGCCAGTCGAATTTTTTATCAGGAGCAAGGTAACACTCAAAGCACCATAAAATCTTCACCTCTGTGGACCAGCAAAAGGGTCAGTTTCATATAACATTAGCCCTGTCTAGAGGAACTATCTGTCAATCATTCTGCTACCGTCCAATTGGTAATGGTCTAAATAAAATCAGGTTTCCTCTGACTTAGACCTTAATGTGTAAAGTGGATGGAGCCCTTCAAGTTCATCATGGTGGCCGGCCTTAGTCATATGTCATAACTGTGGAGCTTTACGGCTAAGGGCATTAGGCCAGCCCCCTACCTTTAAAGGCTCAAGGTGGGGTAGTCCCCAAGAAGGCTGTAACTGCGGTATGTTTTCTTGGTCTTCAGACTCTTAGGTGGTTCATTCATTATGACGGGCCTAGATCAGTGGTAGTATAGACAGATCTCTTCAGACAAGTGGAATATGTGTTCCATAGTTTGGTCACAGTAACAGTCCCCTTATTTATATGAATTTTGGGATATTCTTAACCTTGAAGGTACAGGGGTAAACAGAGTATGAGAGTTGCCTTGTTCCAGGTTGGGACTGAGGAGACACCCCTGCTACTGTGTGCCCTTGGGGTTATCACTTAACTTTAAATATAAGCCTCAGGGGCAGCTAGGTGGCCAGTGGATAAATTAGCAGCCCTGGATTCAGGAGGACCTGAGTTCAAATCCAGCCTGACACTTGACACTTGCTAGTTGTGTGACCCTGGGCAAGTTACTTAACCCTCATTGCCCCCCCCCCCAAATAAATAAATAGATAGATAGATAGATAAATATAAGCCTCAGTTTTCTTGTCCGATTTAGAGACGATCTCTACTAGCTCTAAATCTATGATCCTGAGGACAGAAACCTAGGTATCTACTCTGAAATGCTATGACTAAGCCTTAAGGAACATCCAAAGGTAGAGGCAAGTATAGAAGTTGTGCTAGCTGCTTCTCGTATAGCCTGGGACTACTTAACCTCTTCCATGGAGCTCAGCTGGAGACAAGTTAGAGAGAATACAAGCATCCCTTTATCAGTAGCTTCCTGGCTCATCACTGAGCTCATTTTATTTTGTAGGCAAATTCAAAATAAACAAACATTCATTAAGCACTTGCTATATACCGAGAACTGCAAAAGATAGTGGAGAAGATACAAAATTGAAATCAGACATAGCCCTTTCCCCCATGAAGCTTTTAATTGATCAGGAAGAAAAAGATCCATACAAATATCTATAATGTAAAAACAATTCATCAGTACATAAGGGATGTTAATTCAAGGTCTGTGGGGAGGGGGGTGGGGGGGGTCATTACTGACTGCCAAGATTAGGGGAGGCTTTCCTACTAGAAATGGCTTTTGAGTTGGGATTCAAAGAATGGTTATGGATTCAACAGAGTATCTAGAATGCCATCTCCCCACATCTCTAGCCCCTTTGCTACTACAGGGCCATCTTGACTTCTTTTGGGGGAAGTCTTTACAAAGCCTATGGACCCCTCTTGAGAATGTTTTTAAATACCGAAAATAAAATGCATAGGATTACAAAGGAAACCAAAGGAAGCCAATCATAGAAATAATTAAAACAAAACAAGGTTCACAGACCCTAGGTTAAGAACCCATGGCCTAGGAGAGCACCCTGAAGAAAGGCAAAAAAGCTGGAAATCAAAGGACATAGTACAAGAAATGGTCAACAGTGTAGTTTTCCTAGATGGTAGTGAGGAAAGTCATGATATCAGTGCAGAGAGCTAGATGGATGCCAAATTAGGAAGGGCTTGGGTACCTGCTCTGCATCCCAGTGAGTTCCTGCCTTGTTCCCTTGTAACTGAGTTACTTGCCCAGAATTTCATTCGCCTCAGGCATAAGATTTCTTGTACTGATCACCTAGTGGTACCTGATACCTCTTGATACTCTTCCTTGGCCTGCCTACCTGCCTGGATCTCTGCCTGGCCTTTGCCTGGATAGATATCCTAGATTTTGGAATCAATTCAAATTACATTAAGCACTAACACATGCCAATGACTGTGCTAGGGACTGTGCAAACAGACACAAAACCAAAACTGGCTCTGTTCTCAAGGAATTTATACTCTACAGGAAGGATACAACATGGACACAGATAAGCAAGGGAAGAGGGGAAAGCACTAGTAGTTGAGGATGGGGGAACTGGTAAAGGTCTCTTCTATGAGGTCTCCTCACCTGAGCCTTTAAAGGAGATAGGTATACCATGAGGTGAGGTGCACGGGATGGGGTATGCAAATGGGAAAGAGAATGTTCTTAGCCAGGATGTAGAGCATGTGAAGGGGAACATTGTAAAGCACTCTCAAAAGATAGGTGAGAGTCAGATTTGAAAGTCTTTAAATGCTAAACAAGGGAGTTTGTAATTTATCCCAGAAGTTTCAGGTGACCAACTGAAGCTTCTTAAGTAGGAAGTGACTTGGTCAGACTCTCTTTGGTTTAGGAATATCAATCAATTTGGACATTTTTGTTCAGATCACTGCATCCCACTTGCCTTTTTCCTGGTTTGGGACTTTTGGATTCACACTGCCAGATGACTGTACCTGGAATAACCAGTGTCCCTTAATTTTGTTCCTTCTGTCTTTGCCAAAATTATTTAGCTAAATTTGTGTTATGGGAGGATTATGGGCCCCGGTTACCCCAACAGTTGTCTGGGGAGGTCAAGGAACTTTTTCCTTGAAACCTCAGGAGTTTTCCCTTGAAATCAAGTAGGCCTCTCCTTGAGCTCAATCAAAGACATATACACCCAAAAGAGATGTGGCACCAGATGGAACTGAGCATGCTCCAGGACCACCACCCCTCATTCCAGTTCTCCTGAGCACCTGGATGAGGTAATCCTGTTGGGAGACACTACACCAGGAGAAGACCACCTGGAACCGCCCACCAGCAGACTGCTAGGACCCATCAGGACTGAGTTAACGCCCATCTCCAGATTGCTCACGATCTCTCCTACCCCAGCAGAACTCCAGAGAACCCCCAGCCCCTCATGCAATAAGGGACATTCTTACCCATGCCATCTGAACCCTATAAAAGGGCACTCCCCGAGCTAGTCGGGAGGAAAGCGTTTTGTTTCTCCAAAACCTTCCTCCCGGCCAGTTTCTCTTGCACCCCAATAAACCGATTCTTTTATTCCTAATTAGTACTTGCGCTAGAGTGTAATTCTTTACAGAGGAATCCTAAGGACCCACATGTTTTCTCCCCATATCATTTGGATTCTTGGTCCCTTGTTTTACCAATCTGGCCCGTCCTACTGGAGCCCGATTTCCAGTTCTCACAGTAGAAGGAGGAAAAAGATCCAAGAAGAAAACAAGGAAAGAGTGGTAGGAAAGAAAGAAGAAAAGGCAGGTTTTCTCTCTTTGCATTAAGTTGAGCAGATGACCCAGGCTTAAGGACTGAAGAGATCTACAAAGTGACTTATCATCAAACAAATCTATTTACAAAATTAATCCAGTTCCCAATCCTATAACTGTGATCATATTTGATGATAAAGCATAATTATTACTATACTACATGGTACTTAGGCAGAAGCGGTTTCTTTTTTGCCTTCTGTCGCATCCCCTGGCTCCTATGGGACAAAGGGGCAAAGGGTGGCACATCAGTGACTGTAAAGGACACTATTGGCTCCTGTGATATTCAGAGAAAGGAAACTAGGGGAAGCCATCTAGGAGTCAGAACTAGGCAGACTCAGCATACCAACCCCATAGGGCCAGGCAGAGGTTGGGAATGAAGTTCCAAGGCAGTGAAGTCAGCAAACAATCTGCCAGAGGGAACAGCCCACAAAAGGAAGCTCCAGCTCCTGCCCGAGGCCTGGACCTGCCACACCCCCTCTTCCTTCTGCTGCTGCACGAGGGAAGGAATGAACACACCTGTGGGATAAAAGACCGACAACCTTAGCCTTGCATTTAAGGGCCTTCATGCCTTAGCCTGGCATTTAAGGGCCTTCATACCGTGGCTCTTTTCCAGGCTTATTTCACATTATTTCCCTTCACGTCTGCACATTCCTGCCAAACTAGACAGTTCCTCAATCTCGTCCTGGTGCAGACCTTCTGCTGTGCTTAGAATGACCTTCCTCCCCATCTTAGGCTGTTAAAATTCCTGGTTTTTTCCTTCAAGGTTGAGCCTTTTTCAGGAAGTGTTCCCCCATTTCCCCAGCAGAAAGTGATCTCTCCTCAAATTTTCTTAGAGTGCTTCGTCTGGATCTCTTCTTTTGCCCTCACTGTTTTCTACTCTTTATGAATGAAGGAAGGAAGAACTGAAGGAATGAATGAATGAATGAATGAATGAATGAAAAAGCATTTATTTAGCCCTTACAACAAGCTAGGCATCCTAAATACTGTGGATGCAAAGAGGAGCCAGTAAAACAATCCCTACTCTCAAAGAAGAGGTATGCTAAATGAGGGAGGAGTAGAAAGTACAAAGTGCTAGAAAAAGGAGGGAAATGGCCTAGAAGTGGGTGGTGGCCCAGGGCTTTGCAAGATAAAGATAAAAAGCTCACCTATCTGGGGGCAGCTAGGTGGTGCAGTAGATAAAGTACTGGCCTTGGATTCAGGAGGACCTGAGTTCAAATCAAGATTCAGACACCATGTGACTCTGGGCAAGTCACTTAACCCTCATTGCCCCTCAAAACAAAGAAACCAAACCTCACCTATCAGAGCCTCTGCTCCCCGAGACTGTGTCTGAGTTCAAGTGGAGGCATGAGGAGGAAGTCCAGAGTGCAGGCTGCATCCTTTGGAAATGGTCTTAAGTTGTGGTGTAAGTACATACACACGTGTATTGTATCTCTGTCTTATGTACTGTGCTTGTACTGTTACTTATGTATTCCTCAAGGAGTTTATGCTCTAAGGGAGAGATGTTATATATGTATTATTATATGTGTATTACATCTGTGAAGGCATGTGTTTACCATTGTGTGCTCTTCAGGAGCTTACCATCTCTACATATGTACGTAGACATATGTATCTGTCCGTTTGTCTATCTCCTTCCCCCTTTTAGGTTGCCAGTAACTTCCTTAAGGACAGAAGCAATGTGATTTTTTTTTCTTCCTTTTCATCTTTGTATGTGCAGCTCCTGGCATGGTACCCTGCAACTAGTAGTAGGCGTTTAGTAAAATGTCAGCTCTCAGTGCCCTTCAGGGCATACTCCTTCCAAAACAGAAACCAGGAGGGATCTTAGATACTCATGATTCAAATGTACCGTGCTAGCCAGAAGTGTATCTCACAGGATTTCATCACTGTTCACCCTTTACTGGTAGATGCTGTGTGTGTGGGAGGGGAGGAGAAGTATGGGTGGGGGGGAGGGGGAGACAGGAGAAGGAATAGTAACCAGGTCACAGCCCTACCCCCAGCAGTCTCTATTTTCATTCCACTCTTCCTCTCAGGCCACTCCCCAAAGAAGGGCCCAGCTGCTCTAGCTCTTGGTTACATTAATACTCACTGTCAGGTCCCTCCCTCTTCACTCTTGCCAAGTCCTGAGAGCATTACACATGCATACTCACTCTGTTGGCCCTCATTCTGACTGTTCTCACAAGGAGAACCCCCTCTCACCGTAACCACTACCTGTCCTTTCACATTGCCAAGATACTACCAAGGCCGGTTTTCTGACAACATACCAGTAGCCCTGAGACTTTTGGTCCATGCTCCTAAATACTTCTGAGGAATTGGAAACACATACCTCTCCTTACAGCTACCTCCACAATTTCAAGAGACAGGGAGGACCTTTACTGCAAAGGGGCGGAGAATTTTCAGTCCCATTAAAACCAAAGTTCCTGGCTCACCCCTTTTCTAAAACCTGACCTCCCTCACTTCTGATGGTCTTGGGAAAGATGCATGGAAACTTATCTGGCATACCCACAGCTCCTCCTGGGCCAGTTGTTCTACCAAAGAGAACCCTAATGGCTTATTTGAGTTTTTTAATCCAATCAAGCAAGAAGTATTTATTGAGCTCCTGCTATTCCTTCCAAATCTATTGGCTTAACCCCCATTCTGGGGTATCCTCCATGTTAGGGCCAATAATGTTAGCACTCCAGTTCCGTTTAACCAGATAACAAGAATCAGCTTTTTTAAAGAGATGTTTACTTCAAAGATATACCAAGAACAGAAATACAAACATTTCCCTTAACACCTCTAGGCATACTCTGGGAAGAGTAGATTCAAACTAAATGGCAGTTTCTACATAACAATCACCCTCCCGGGTTCGCTTCCAAATGAGAGCATAGCCATTGCAAGAGCCCTAGCTACAGCTGGACAGGGGGAGATAACCACATCATTTTGCAGGGCTCCAGTGATGGTCTGGCTGGCTTCAATACCCAGCATGGACTCTGTTCCCGGACCTCCTTGTCCTGCTCTCTTGACCTTTTAAAACTTCAAAGTTATAGCTATCACCAATTTGAAGGCCAAATGACTTGTGGATCTGATGTGGGCTGGAATTTGGGGTCAAATTGATCATGAGTCATCCCAAAAGAATTATAAGACTCAGTGACTCAGTTTCCCAAGTTTTATTGCAATACTGTGAGTGACCACAGGGAGAGAACCAGAATATTGGAAAGGTACTCCAATAGTGAAAGAAAAGACAGTTATATTTATAGTATAGATAAATTGATTATCAGTCTCATTATAATAATCTCCACCTTGGGGAGGTGCAGGGGAGGGCCTGTCCTACTCATTATAATATTCTCCACCTAAGGGGTGTTACAAGGGAGGGCTTATCCTAATTTGGAGTTCCTGGGGTTCCTAAGCCAACCCCCAGAGTGGGTACCTTTTTCAGTGGAGGTGTGTTTTGGGGGTTTACGCGTCATAAGGTGAATCTGGAGACAGATTTGGCCTTTTCTGCACATGTCTCATTTTTCATTAGAATTTCTATAGGTTGTCTTTTTCCTTTATTGTTATTTTGACCTGACCCGTTCTGGTCTGTTATGGATGTTGATCACTATGGGTATGAGAACCTAACATAAGTTATCCATTAACTGGGATTTAACTCCCTTTTGGAGCTAATATCTGAATCAGAGCTTGGGTCTTAGATTTTTCTATTAACCCTTTTTTGCCTCCTACATCAGATCCACCCCAAAAGCAAAGACCACTCTATGCCTTGTATTTCTAACTCTGTGAGACCTTCCTGTACCAGGGTACAGACCTGTTCGGGGTACTGCTGATTATTATCAATTCCTCCCTACTTCCCCCAGCACTTCTCTCATCCTTTGGGACCCATGCTTTGTCCTTTTTATGATACAGTCTATCATGTAGCTGGATAAACACTGCTATCACCTCTCTCAGGTGGAGTATTTTGAGAAAATCTTTGAGTTCCTTATGTTGGGGGGACTCGTGACCTGGATCAGGGCTAGCTCACCCAAAGAACTAGAGGCTCATCATGAATCTTGTAAATAAAAAGATTTATTAGGAGAGAGGAATATATGGCCAGGAGACAGAATCACTATGGAGACTGGAGTAAGAGAAGACCTGGTCTTTTTGTATGTTTACAAAACAACAAATGGAAAGGGATTTTTTAGTAATGGGGCATCTGTAAGATATGTAGCACCGGGGCAGCTAGGTGGCGCAGTGGATAGAGCACCAGCCCTGGAGTTAGGAGTACCTGAGTTCAAATCTGGCCTCAGACACTTAACACTTACTAGCTGTGTGACCCTGGGCAAGTCACTTAACCCCATATGCAGCATCCATCCATATCTTGCATATTGTCTTCTTCTTCTTCTTCTTCTTTTTTTGTGGGGCAATAGGGGTTAAGTGACTTGCCCAGGGTCACATAATTAGTAAGTGTTAAGTGTCTGAGGCTGGATTTGAATTCAGGTACTCCTGAATCCAGGGCCAGTGCTTTATCCACTGCACCACCTAGCTGCCCCTTGCATATTGTCTTGCAGACCTTGCAGCGTACCAGGGTGTCAAGCTCAGCAACACCCATTCCTGAGGTGGGAGGCAGAGTTGCTTTTCCCTTGGGAAAGTTTAAGGATTCCTTGGAGGTTGGGGTCCCTTATTCCACAACACTTTATTCATTCTTTTCTTAAAGATTTTCATCAAATCCAACTCTTGTCAGCTCTACATCACTCTAATTAATGAATCCCTCTGCCCCTATAATAAAGTAGGGGTATTATACCCTAATACATAGCACTGAAACTTTTGAGGATCACCTAGACTTAGGAACTCAGCCCAAAGATATAGTAGTGGGGCAGCTAGGTGGCGCAGTGGATAGAGCACCGGCCCTGGATTCAGGAGGCCCTGAGTTCAAATCCGGCCTCAGACACTTAACACTTACTAGCTGTGTGACCCTGGGCAAGTCACTTAACCCCAATTGCCTCACCAAAAACAAAACAAAACAAAAAAACCCCACAAAGATATGGTAGTTCCCCAGTATTGGGTAATTTTCCTTCATCAAGTGAAATCCCTCCCAACTTTTTTAATAGGAAGATCATCTACAAATGTTTGCTTTTTTGTGTGGTATCTCAAACATTAGCTGTTTTCAAATTATCTCTCCTGGATCTATTTTTCAGGTCAGCTGTTTTTCCAAGGAGATATTTCATATTGCCCTCTATTTTTTTTATTCATTTGGATTTGCTTTACTGTGTCTTGGTTTCTCATAAAGTCACTAACTTCCATTTGTTCAATCCTAATTCTTAGGCAATTATTTTCTTCAGAGAGCTTTTTAATCTCCTTTTCCATTTGGCTTTTCAAGCTGTTGACTTTTCTTCTCATGACTTTCCTGCATCACTCTCATTTCTTTTTCCATTCTTTCCTCCACCTCTCTAAATCTTCCCTCTATCACTCCTACTTTCTCTTCAAAGTCCCTTTTGAGTGCTTCCATGGCTTGAAACCAATTCATATTTTTTTGGGAAGCTTTGGATGCAGGAGCTTTAACTTTGTTATTATCTTCTTCTGAGGGCGTATTCTGGTCTAGCTTGCCCCCAACACAGCTTTCAATGGTCTGCTGTTTTTTCTGCTTACTCATCTTGATCTCATATTTCTTAGCTTTTAACTCCTTCCTTTTTTTTTTTTTTTTTAGTGAGGCAATTGGGGTTAAGTGACTTGCCCAGGGTTACATAGCTAGTAAGTGTTAAGTGTCTGAGGCCAGATTTGAACTCAGGTACTCCTGACTCCAGGGCTGGTGCTCTATCCACTGCGCCACCTAGCTGCCCCTTAATTCCATCTTAAAGTATAGTGTTGCTTCCAGGACACACTGTTCCAAGTTACAGCTTAGCTCGGGGGGTGATTGGGCTTTTTCTCTTTTCTTTTTTTTTTTGGGGGGGGGTGGCTTTTTCTCAGCCTGCCTCGCCTGTGAGTAACTACAGCCTGCTTTCTCTTTGACCCAGAAACAGAAGTCTAATTGAAATCTGATTCTTTATGGTCGGTAGCTTGGCATGCCTGTGCCCCTCCCTCATTGGGTGGATTTCCTTCAACTTTGCTTGCTGGTTCAGAATGTGGGCTCCCCCAACCCCAGTTCCAGCAGAGACTGCAGCTATTCCCCTGAAATGCTGGACCCTCTCACTGGTTCTCAAGCCAAGCTTCAGAAGAAGCAGCTGAAGATTCTGAGGCTTTGGTTGGAGGTGCTGTCTACTCAAGGCTTGGTCTTGCTCTGTGCACTGTGCTCCTCTCTCAGCCTGAACAGCAGGTGATCCAGTCACCTAATTAAGCCATCTTTGGCTGGAAAAGAGTCTCACTCTGTTCTTATGTGGGTTATACTATTCTAAGAGTGTCTTGTTGAATTATTTTTGGTGGTATTTGGACAGGTTTTGGGGAGCTGGTAGAGTCACAGTCTTTCTTCCACCATCTTGGCTCCACCCACCCCCAAACATTAGCTGTTAATACCCCCCTCCAAATCCCAAAACTCTCAGGTCTCTTTCCATGTCCCCTAGAAAAAATTGATTGGAATATATAGGTTAGGACTGGCTTTTGGGAAACAACTAGTATTAGAGATCAATTGATGTCATTCATTTGAGTTGATCTTGTAGAAGCAAGAGTTTATCTAAATCAGAGTTCTAAGAGTGGACAGGAAGGGACTAAGCGTGAAAGGTAGGTGATGGATTAAAAAAAATTAATGAAAATATATTTTAAAAAATCTTATAGCAAATACTTGCAAACAACCTATTGTTAAACAATTAGAGAATAAACTGGATAAAGTAAGGTATGTTAATGTAATGTAATGCTATGGCATTGTCAAAGATGAGAAAGATGAAGCCAATGGGAACCCCATCCTTACAGTATAGTATATATAGCATATAGTACTCTGCTTGCTAGCAACCCCTGTGGAAGAGGCTTGGTGGGCCTCATTCTGGAATGGTGTAATGATATAAGAGAAGGGACCTCCTCTGTGACTCAGAATATTCAGAATTATACCAGGTGAGGAAGAAAAACCATTTGGCTGCTTGTAAGGGAAGTGTGCCC
Organism: Dromiciops gliroides; assembly: GCF_019393635.1. Taxonomy (NCBI): domain Eukaryota; kingdom Metazoa; phylum Chordata; class Mammalia; order Microbiotheria; family Microbiotheriidae; genus Dromiciops; species Dromiciops gliroides. The sequence continues at coordinate 608,372,050 of NC_057862.1, read as the reverse complement.
CAGTTTGGGTGAATGTTTTGTACTTAAGGTCTTACTGTGTCTTTTCAGTAGATATCCCTGTATAAAAGTGAATTGATGCTCATTGGGACATTAACCACTGGGTCAATCTTTGATATGAGAGTTGTTTGGGGAATACACAAAGGAATGAAGGCTCAAGCTGATAGTATTGTTGCTCCTCTGGGATACCCACTAGAATCCTGCAAGGGAGATAGAATTAGCCAGTCCACTGATAGCATCCTTGGTCCTCAGGAATACCCCAAGAGCCCTGAGGAGGATATATAGGTAGCCAACTTTGTGGGGGCCTGATGCATCAATGCAAGTGGAAGTTGAGATAAAGACCCTCAAAGACCTATGAAGGTGGGGGCAGCTAGGTGGTGCAGTGGATAGAGCACTGGCCCTGGATTCAGGAGTACCTGAGTTCCAATCTGGCCTCAAACACTTAACATTTACTAGCTGTGTGACCCTGGGCAAGTCACTTAACCCCAATTGCCTCACTAAAAAACCAAAACCAAAACAAAAAACCTATGAAGGCTACACAAGAAAATATGGGGAAATTTTTACAAAGTGAGATTGGCAGAACCAGAACTGTGAGAAAATAATGACTGATAATGGATTTCTTGGGGGGGACCCAGAGATCAGTCTCTCAGTCCTTTCTCTCCCTCCCCTCCCCACACCAGAAAGTCCAGTTCTTGAGGAATTTAGGCAAACCTTATTTGGGACAAACCCAAGGGAACAAAAGAAATGGAGATAGATTCTTTTGTCTAGCTCAATAAAGGATTGATGGGATCAAACCACACCTAAGTAATGGACTTTTCCTTTGCCCTTCAGCAATAGTCTTACATTCTTCTCCTAGAAGATCTGTAGAGTTTCATTTTAATGTAGACCACTTTCAAGTAATGTCAACCCATGGAACTGAATGATGCTAACCAATTAGCTTTGATCAATGTATAATGACCTGACTCTATCAAAATAGGATTAAAAACTCTTGGAAAAGGCCCCAAGCTCTCTTTTGGTGTGAGATCTTGGCTCTCTGGCTTGTCATTCTTCTGAACTCTCTTGTGTCTCCTTGAGACCACATGCTGTCTTTCTGAGAGACAGCATGGCTCTTCTGGGACTTTTCTCCTGCTTATGTAACTGCCATGGTGAAGCTCTCCCTGTTTTCTCTACCACATGGCCTGAGACCATGAGAAGTTAGGGAGACATGTGGTTAATCCTTTACTTAGTATATTATATTAATAAATTAAAATATGCTTACCCCAAACTGATATAGCAATAGCAATTCATTGAAAAAACACAGAACTATATGAGCACTGATTACAACTATTATAGAAAGAAGAAGAAAAGAAAGGCAGAGGTAGCAAAATATCAGCCCTAGAAAGGGACACAGAACAAAACTCATCTGTTTTTTTGCTTATTGCTTGGATTCTTTTTGGCATGGTGCCAGGGGCAAAATAAGAATGTAATAAATGCCTATTGATTGATTAGGGGAAAAGAGTGCTGGGAAGCTATTAAAGTTGTTCCCCAAATTCCTGAACCATTCCCACCAACGAACCCAAGGTGATGGAGAAGAATCCTATGCGTGGTATTGTTGGAGAAACCCAGTGATCAGTGCCTGAGGTGATCCTATGACCTGCTGGGCACTTTCTGGAAAAGGAACTGGAAGTGGGGTGTCAGATGCCCAGGAATCAAATATACTGCACTGGACAGAACAATCTTACAGATTTTCATCATTGTTCATTCCATCCTGGCAAGACACTGCATGGTGGTTAAGAGGAAAAGGAATCTGGTGTTAGCAAGCAGGCCACACCCATCCCTCCACAGTCTCTATTATTATTTTTTTTTTTTTGGTGAGGCAATTGGGGTTAAGTGACTTGCCCAGGGTCACACAGCTAGTAAGTGTTAAGTGTCTGAGGCCAGATTTGAACTCAGGTCCTCCTGACTTCAGGACTGGTGCTCTATTCACCATGCCACCTAGCTGCCCCCTACAGTCTCTGTTCTTACTCTACTGTCCCTTTCTGTACTTCCATAATGTTCCATAGTTGCTAAGACTCATTCTCAGACCACTTCTTTAGCTTTAACACAAACTCTCCAAAACATTCACATTGACTTCTCTGCCTTCCTCACTCTCTAATTTCACATGGAAAATACTCCAGGAACATTTTCACTAGAGCTATTGCTGCTTCTTCTATATTGCCATGACCACAGTTGTTATAGTCTAGGAATGCTGGAATAAAGAGGACCAACTGTGCACCTGAAATTATGGGTACTTGCAATTGCTCACAGTTGCCAGTTATGCCTCAGGTCTCCTTAGGAGGCATTGAGATATACCCTCAAGGTTGCTGTTAAAGTTGGGGTGGGGAAAATTATCCCCAGGATGTGGTAAAGTAAAGAGCTATGGACCGAGCTCTAGGTTTTGTGGTCAGAATGATCGAGTTGGTAAATAAAACAGTAGTGGGAATGAGAGGGAGAGAGAAAGAGAACAGTAGATGCATAGAAGTTTGCTTGACTGCCAGAGAATGTTGGGACTTTAGCATACCTGGTAATTTGTTAGTGGGTGTGGAGTGAAAGGAGTGAATATGTGTATAGGAGAAAGAGAGTAAGTTGAGGTGGTGATTTGGGCAAGATGGAGTTGGAGATACCATGTGAGGATATCCCATTTCAATCTGAAAATTAGTAAAACAATCAATATAACAAAATTAAAGTCTTTAATAGGGGCAAAGGAGTTATAACTCATGATACCTGTGAGAAACCCCATTTAAAAATTTCTGGGACTCAGTGTTAGAGATGTATCAAAGGTCTTTATTTACATTCTCTTGAGAATGGGCCATTCCCTAATGGAATGGTAAGGAAACGGGGCCCCTGAGCCCTTTATCCTTTAACACGGCTGGCTTCTCCCTTCTTCCCCAGTTACAATTTGTGAGCCAAGACAATCAGAATGCAGTGTAGCCAATGGAGGGAGGGGACATAGAGACAGCCCTCTAAACTCTTCCCCCATGTGACCAGCCTTGGGTCTCTCTCATCATGTGATTTGGTTCACTGGAGAGGGGGAGGGGAGGCAGCCCCTTTTTAGACTTGGAGGAGCTTGACCCCCATTTGTGGATATTAGCATTTTCAACTTTTGAGGGGGGGGGCACATTTTCCCCACAATAGCACCATAGCAAGTGCTAGGAGTACCGAAAGAGTGGGTGGGGCTAGGAACAGAGTTTATATAGAGTACAAATTGGAGAGAATAAAAGGACTTCCTTTGGGAGGATTAATTACCTCATAGGTTTTACTAGTTAATTGTAAGTTTTAGCTTTTGGGGGGTTAAATATCAATGGTTGTGTAGGGGCCAAATTTAATATGGGAAGAGTTAATTGGGTGGCTCACCATAATATTGGGGTTCAGAAAATAATGAGGGACCTCTAGGTCCAAAGTTTCCTCCCCTCTGAATTATCCTTTTTAGTTATTTCTCCCAGGCCAATAAGAAAGGAGCTTAACAACCTCTTTTCCACAAACAAATCAGGTTTTATTTAATGGGAATAAAATACACAGCAAAGGTGAAATTAATAAAGTCAAGGACAAGGGAATAGAGAAAAGGACAATGGATAATCCCCCTAACTCTAACAAAAGCCTATACAATCCCCAAACTCGCTTCCAGCTCAGCTAATTCAAAGAGCCAGATTCATTTTATTAACTCACCACCTGGGGTCTGTAGCTTCAATAGGAAATAGCTGTGTAGCCAGTGCTGACAGGAAAGCCGACCGGAAAAGGAGCCCACAGGACAAATTGACAGGAAAAGAGGGCTCCCCTCAGTGAGCATTCCTTTTTCTACTTTTTACTCTCCCTCACCCAAAAGGGAGGTCCTTCAAGCTGACATCAGCAGCATACATCACTCAGGACAGGACAGGTGTGGCCTGTATCCAATCATCCCTAATCGGTTTCCCAAACAGTACTAGGTCATTCAGGTGGAACCCCTAGGCATCTGCCAAATTCCATTATTTTACCACAGTTGCATAAGGTAAGCTGTTTTATAGAACAAGCAAATGTACATAAAGAAAACTTGGGAATCTCTGGAGGGGAGAGTTTGGGAGATCTACAAAATAATCAGAGTCTGGAATTGACAAAGTCTTCTCAATCCCAAACCTGGGAATGGAACTAGATGGAGTTCAGTCACTTCTCAGTAAACTGAGTTTTTCTCCCATGACTCACACAACAGCTTTGGGATCATGCCAACCTGAGTTCAGTTTTAGGGGCTTCTTTTCTTAATCTCTTTGGCTCATGTCCCTACCCAGGGCCTTCCTTGGGCGAATCAGAATTTGGCTCACATCTTTGCAGCTCCCTTGTAAACTCTCAGAGCTGACAAAATGTTGAATGCACAGTAGAAGAGGTTTTCTTTAACCAGACAAAAACAAAGAATCGCCACCCCCCCCCCATCCCATACAACCCCATTTCTTCTTAGATGCACCTCCATTTTCCCCAGGAACTTGTCTAGCATTCAAGATGGGTAAAACTACTTTAGATGCCCGCCTGCCAACAAAGGGGAAGAATAAGCAACTAGAGATCCAACTGACCTCTACCACTTCTTTCACCATAATGAATCCTGCTTCCCAAAGGATTTGTTCTGAAATTATTTGTGGTACGGAATTGGGCTGTTTTCTGGCTTCTCGTGCTTTCCCCAAGCCCAGTATTGTGGAGGTGTGATGGGGAATCCCAGGTTTTTGTTTTGTTTTGGTTTGGGGTTTTTTTGGCATACGTCTGAAAAGCAGTTTTCTGAGCTTCTGCTAATCTTCACAAGGGAAGAAAGTATGCCAGGGTAGCTGATACTCAAGAAGACTCAAAGCATGGTATGACAAGTATGCAACTATGTGTGAGTGGCCCCTAACACCTATACTCTCTAACTACAATGATATACCTCAACATTGGGACTCCTTCCTGACCCTCCTGTTCTATAAGTAGGGTGGGGCATCAACACTTTGCCTTAGGGTGCCTAATTTAGAACTGTGCTAAATGCATTTGTAGTCCAACCTTTGGGTAGAAATAATAGTTTAAAAAGCATCGCTTATTTAAAAAAAAATAACAAAAATAAGAAGCTACCAGATGGATTAATTCCTCTCTTTACATTTCCCTACTATCTCTAACTACCACTTCAACTGAGGGATCTAATTTATGCCACTCTACTCCAAACACAGCTTGTGATACCTGAACAAAGCAGAACTTCTAGCTCTTCTCCTAAATATTTTCCAAGTACTTGTACATGCTTGCTTTCTCTTTTACCTCCAACCTTACAACAATGATAGGCAGAGAGAAAATCTGTAATGGGACAGCCTGTGTCTTCACTTCTCAGTCACACTGTTGTGGGAATGCAGTGGGACCCCAAGAAACCTAAAGATTCCAACCCCCAAGGAATCCTTAAAACTTTCCCAAGGGAAAAACACCTCAGTAATAAGGTATGACTCTGGTAATGCTGATAAGCAATAACAAGGTCTGCAGGATATGGATGGATGCTGTATATCCTACTGATATGCCATTATTCAAAGATCACTCACAGTTACCTTGCCCTTCCTGCCCCTTTGTTTTGTAAAGATACTAAAGACCAGGTGTTCTCTTACTTCACTGAGACAGATTTTCCATAGTGAGACTATCTCCCAGGCCATATATCCTCTCCTAATAAATTTTTATTTTACAAGATTCTCGGTGAGCCTCCAATTCTTTGGGTGAGTTAGGCCCCCCCCCCCCCGCCCCGATCCAGGTCACAAGTGCCCCCAACAACACCAGGTTCTAAACTCCTAACAATCAATCTTGTGAAATTGAGTCTAAATGTTAAATGGTCCACGGATATGACTAATTAATTTTATATAGTCAAACCAAATTCCTTAGTTTTTATCATTTTGTCAGTGTTCTAGTATCAGTTTTTCCCATCCATCCTGCCAGTTCTGTTCTCTGGCTCCTTCTGCTTCTTGTCCAAGGCACCCTACTCTAACCCTCCCTTAGGTCTTGAAGTAACTAACTCTTTAGGCTATGGGTTAAGGGGGCTGTGAGAGGAGTTACATCATGATTCAGGAGGAGGTTAAGTATGGTTATATAATGTAATGGAATTGCCTCTAGATCCTCTGTACTTGGAAATCTTGGGGACTAAGAACAATTTTAGAGTAAGGAAGAGAGGAGGAAAATAAAAGGGATGGGGCCGGTCCAAGTACTTTACTGTCTCCTGACTCACTTCTTCCCTTTTCTTCCTTCCTCTCCCTTCCCCCAGCCCAGAACTAAAGAAGTGGGTTTATCTTCAGGACAAACATTTGAGAGATTTCAGGGACAAGTAGAAAGCCTTCTCCGCTCCCTCACCCCATGAAATTCCTGCTTATTTGTTATTATATGAAATTCTATTATCAAGAGACCACCTTTCATTCTCCTTGTCTTAATAGTAATAATAGCTGACTCTAATATTGTGCCCTCAGGTTTACAAAACAATTCATGTAGGGGCAGCTAGGTGGCGCAGTGGATAGAGCACCAGCCCTGGAGTCAGGAGTACCTGAGTTCAAATCTGGCCTCAGACATTTAACACTTACTAGCTGTGTGACCCTGCATGGAACCCTCACTTAACCCCAATTGCCTCACCCCCCCCCCCAAAAAAAAATTAAATAAAACAATCCATGTACATTATCTCATTTGATCCTCAATACAACTTTATGAAGAAGGTATGGTAGGTATTGTCATCTTTCCTTTCTTTTTTTTGGGGGGGGGTGAGGCAGTTGGGGTTAAGTGACTTGCCCAGGGTCACACAGCTAGTAAGTGTTAAGTGTCTGAGGCCAGATTTGAACTCAGGTCCTCCTGACTCCAGGGCTGGTGCTCTATCCACTGCGCCACCTAGCTGTCCCCCATCAATTAGTTTTTACAAAGGGATATTGACTGAGAATATATACCAAGAGTAGAAGTATGAACCATTTCTCTAAACTAGGAGGACACTTTACCCTATGCCACCTGAGGAGAATGGGCTCAAACTTAAAGTGTTTGCTACAAAACATTCATTCTTCCAAGTTCACTTAAAAATATGTCATATAAGATGAATGAAGTTACTCCAGAAATTTGTCTTAGCTGTTAGATCCAATTCACTGCTGATATGGGTCCCATAGATTCCCCAGGACAATGCTGGTGGTCAACTCTGGCAAGGACTCCTGTCCCTGGTCCTCTGACCTTTTGAAGCCCACAACGCCAAAGGCTAGTCTTTTCTGTCTCCAGCATTCCTTCACCTATGACAGGAAAGAACAGATACAACAGGAGAAGAAGCAATAGTAAGGCCATGAGTTTATGATTTCATGTCGAACAATGTAGGGAAAGTAAATCACTGGTATTAGCTTTCTTCCTCAGCCAGAAGCTTAAAATAGACCTCACCTGCTCGCTCAAACATAGCCAGGCAAGAAAGAGCTCACTTTGGACTATTTTGCATGCTCACCCTGTTCCAGTTCTGAAGTCAAAGGTCTGTTTCTTCATCATGTGGTTAGTGACCAGAATGAGTAATAGAATGAACTGTACCTGCTTAGGTTGCTCCATTACATATCATACACTTCCAGAAGCAGTCTTACCAAGTTTCCCTACATGGTTTGGAATCAAACAGAGTGTACTGCTCAAAGGGGTGGAGCTCTTTGGTAGATTCCATTAAAAATGTATGATGCTTTTTTAAAAAGTGTTATTTCCCAACCTTCCTTCCTTCCTTCCCCAACTCCCATTGCATGGAACCCTCAGTTAGGCAATGGTCATATGTGACAATATAAGCCTCATTCTGCTCCTGTAATCTCTATCACCTCTCAGTTAAGAGGAGGGAGGAATATTTCAGGGCCACACAATTGCCAAAGTGTTTTTTCTTTTTCTTTTTCTTTTAACTATGAAAATGTTTAATAGGTAGTTTATATCCAATGAAAGTAAAGAGATATTAAAAGATTATCTCATTTCCTTTGATGAGTTCATGTCTATCTTGGTTATACACACACACACACATATATACATGTATATATATATATATTTAAAATCTCATTAATGATCAAGTTACTAAGTATCAGAAGCAAGATTATGAATCCAGAAGTCCAGCTCTATATCTGACATGATAAGAAGACCTTTGTGAGATTAAAAAGATGAAATCCCTTTTCCCAGAAGAGGCTTTTTTTTTCAACATTTGCTTTTATAAGATTTCCAGTTTCAAAATTTTCTCCCTCCCTCTGCCCTCCCCAAGATAGCAAGTAATCTGATATATATATACACAAACCAAAGTTTTTTTTCTTAAGGGCATAATCATGTCACTTCCTTACTCAAAATACTTCAATGACTCCTATTGCCTCCAGGATCAGATATAAACTCCTCTTTTTGGCTTTAAAAACCATTCACAATCTTGCACCAACAAATCTTTTTATTCTCATTATAATTACTATCCTTTCTGCTCTTTATAGTCTAGCCCAAATGGCCTTTTTGCTGTTCCTCATAAGCAACACACAATCTTCCATCTCTATGTCTTTGTACTGGTCACTCCCATGCCTAGAATGTTCTTCCTCACATGTGCTTCATAGAATCCCTTACTTCCTCAGCTCATGTACTAACTTCTACAAGAATCCTTTCCTAATCCCAGTCTTCCTTCCTTAAACAATCTTTTATTTGTGTATAGTTGGATGAACAGTTCTGAAATACTTTGGTGTCCACCTGCCACCCAACTCTCACCTGTGACTCCAAGAAACTATAACATGTGTAGTGGCCAGACCCCTATAAAACCATCTCAGAAGACAGGTGAAGGGTAACCAAAAAGCCTCACATCCATTTGTGAGTTAGGAGACTTCCTCTGGCAGAATGGGCAGATGAGAACAGTTTGTTCCAAAAGGCTATGAAGGCAGCTGAAGCAGATGCTGTGGAGTGCTTAAAGCTTGGTCAGATGACAATGATGCCAAGGACATCCATTGAATCCTGGGCCATCACCAGTCATCTTGACTTTTGTCTTGCCAATGGACTTCAATGACTCTGGAAGAGAGAGTGAGGCTGACAACTTTGCACAACTCTGCCTCACATAAATCCAATTCATGCACAAGTTAAGGTATCACTCATCCACTATTTTATCCTAATGTTGAGATGTCACTGGTCCTTTTCAAAAACAAAAGATGAACAACATTTGTGTATAAGGTAGTAGAATACCCTTTTCCCAGAGAACTGGGAGAGTTGTACAGTTGCTGAACAGGCATATGCAAGAGTCTATTCTTCAGCCATTTACAGGTTCCCTTGGCTTGGGGAAGGGGATGGGTTCCCCAGCATATGGAAGAAGGAGCACTGCAGGAGGAGGGGATGTTCAAGAGACTATGGCAGCAGGGAATCTTTTATATGGAGAGAATGGGCAAGTTCCAATCTTGTAATCTTGTGGTGGTGGGTAGTGGGGAACAGAAATCAGTGGTGTTTAGGACACAGATCAGTAGGATTGTGATAGGATGTGAAGGTGGTCAGTAATCTGGGGCAGAGATGATGGGTATAAGGGGAGTCTACAGCTCAAATTTGCCCCACTTCCACCCCCACCCCCCTTCTTCTGCTCCCAAGAAGAGAGAGAGCCAAAGTTGGTCTTAATCTTTATGTTATTAAAGACTGTGGTTAAGTGTTAAGCTTTGTGGACTTGGACTTAAGATAAAGTGTTGGGGCAGCTAGGTGGCGCAGTGGATAGAGCACCGGCCCTGGAGTCAGGAGTACCTGAGTTCAAATGCAGCCTCAGACACTTAACACTTACTAGCTGTGTGACCCTGGGCAAGTCACTTAACCCCAATTGCCTCACTAAAAAAAAAAAAAAAGATAAAGTGTTGAGGGGGCTGATTGGGAAAGACTCACAAAGAAGAGATTTAAAATTGCTGCATCTGCCAGAGCAAGATCTGTGGCTGGGGAGATTTGTAATCAAAGGGCAGAAAAAAGTTATATATTTTAACATATTCCCTGGGCAGAAAGAATTTTCTAGGCTTTGCAATGAGTCAATAACACTGCTGGAGGAATAGTAGAGTGAGTTAGGTGTGCCTATGCTTCTTTGCTGTGGCTGATTTGAAAGGAAACCAGCTCAAAAAGGGAGGTGGGAGAAGGGGTTGCAAGGAGAAAGTCATGCCCCAAGGGAGAAGTGACTCCAAAGCAGGGTGGGTGCAGGTAGTAAAGTGACTCACAGTTCTGCTAGCTGACTATCAGCCTAACAAGTACAGGTTGGTTGGTTTGTTTTTTTAATGAATTTTTGTTGGTATTTTTGCTTTTATATCTAAATTTCTACTTGTGACCCTCCCCTCACTCATATCTGAGGGCCATTCCTTATAAAAGTATTTTTTAAGGCGGCTAGGTGGCGCAGTGGATAAAGCACCAGCTCTGGAGTCAGGAGTACCTGAGTTCAAATCCGGCCTCAGACATTTGACACTTACTAGCTGTGTGACCCTGGGCAAGTCACTTAACCCCCATTGCCCCACAAAAAAAACCCCAACAAATAAATAAAAGTATTTTTTAAATTATAAAAGTATTTTATTATTTTCCAGTTACATGTAGAGATAGTTTTCAACATTTGTTTATATAAGATTTCTAGTTTCAAATTTTTCTCCCTCCCTCCCCCCTTCCCCAAGATAGCAAGTAATCTGATATAGGTTATATATGTATAATAACATTAAACATATTTCTGCATTAGTCATGTTATAAGAGAAGAATCAGAGCAAAAAGGAAAAACCTCAAAAAAGAAAAACAACAGCATAAAAAACAAAAGAAACAGTATGGTCTAAACAGCATCCATATTCCACAGTTCCTTTTTTCCCCCCTGGATTTGGAGAGCCTTTTCCATCATGAGTCCCTTGGAACTATCTTGGACCACTGTATTGCTGAGAAGAATCAAGTCTATCACAGTTGATCAACACATAATGTTGATGATACTGTGTACAATGTTATCCTGGTTCTGTTCATCTCACTTATCATCAGTCCATGCAAGTCCTTCCAGGTTTCTCTGAAATCTGCCTGCTCATTGTTTCTTGCAGCACAATAGAATTCCATTACATTCATATATCATAACTTGTTCAGCCATTCCCCCATTGATGGGCAGCCCCTCAATTTCCAATTCCTTACCACCACAAAAAGAGCAGCTATAAATATTTTTGTACATGTGGGTCCTTTCCCCTTTTTTATGATTTCTTAGGGAAAAAGACCCAATAGTGGTATTGCTGGGTCAAAGGGTAGTAAAAGTATTTTTTAAAAGAAAGAGGAAGAAAAGAAAAATTAACAAAATAAATTCACATTAAAAAAAGCCCAAAACAACCCAAGAACCTGAAAATAGTTTCACACCTATGGACCCTCCCAACTCTGCTGAGGACATCTACACTTTTTTCTTTTTTGTTTGTTTGTTTTGTTTTGTTTTTTGTGAGGCAATCAGGGTTAAGTGACTTGCCCAGGGTCACACAGCTAATAAGTGTTAAGTGTCTGAGGCCAGATTTGAACTCAGGTACTCCTGACTCCAGGGCCGGTGCTCTATCCACTGTGCCACCTAGCTGCCCCTACACTTTTTTCAATTCTTTGTTACCAGACTAACTGCTACTATAAATACTGTATTATATCTGGAGCCTTTAAAAAAAAGTCAAAGACCTCATTGAGAAATATATCTAACAGTGGAATCTCTGAGTTAAAAGATATGGATATTTTAGCTACTATATTTGCATAATTACAAATTGCTTTCTAGAATTGTACTAATTCACAACCCCACTAGCAATGCACGTGTGTGCCTGTCTTTCCACAACTCCTCCAACATCTACTTCCCATCTTTTGTCATTTTTGCTAATTTCAGCAAGTATTATTACATACACATGTACATGTTGTCCATCACAATAGAATGTGAACTTTTTGAAAGGAACTTTTTTTTCATTTTTGTGTTTTAGTGCTTAGCACAATGCTTGGCATGTAGTATGCACATAATTAATGTTTATCAATTGATTAAGTGATTGATCTAGAGTCAAGATTGGTTATGGAAGATGGATTGGAGTAGGAAAATGGGGAGACAAGACAAGGAAACCAATTAGAATGGTTTTTGCAATAGTCCAGGTAAAAGGCCATTAAAGGCCTAAACCTGGGTGGTGGTTGTGTCAATGGAGGAAAAGAAAAGACGTATAGGAGAGGTGTTATAAAGGAAGAACTGACAACATTTGACCAATTTTATTGCTCCATCAACAGTTCATTAGTGTGCCTGTCTTCCAATAAGCTCTCTGACATGACCATTTTCATCTTTACCAATCTCATATGTATGAAATGAAACCTCAGAGTTATCATTTGTATTTCTTCTATTACCAGTAATTTGAAGTATCTTTCACAGGGATGTTGATAGTTTACATTTCTTCTCTTGAAAACTGCCTTTGACCACTTGACTATTGGGGAATGCTTCTTTTTCATAAATATTTGTATCAATTCCCTATACATCTTGGATATAAAATCTCTATCAGACATATACAGTGCTATTTCCCATTACTTTATGCTGTGTCCTTTCATAGTATCCCCATCTGGAAGTGATTCTTCCTTCTCCCAACTAATAGCATTTTATATTTGTCATTAAATTTCTACATTACACTTTGTAACGTGGCAGAGGATTCATTTTACTCTTTATATCTTTTATTTATGTTTTTGTTCATTCATTTATTCATTCATTTATTGATTGATTGATTGATTGTTTTTTGCAGAGCAATGAGGGTTAAGGGACTTGCCCAAAGTCATATAGCTAGTAAGTGTCAAGTGTCTGAGGCTGGATTTGAACTCAGGTCCTCCTAGATCAGGGCTAGTGCTTTATCCACTCCACCACCTAGCTGCCCCCTCTTTACATCTTTTAAAACCCCTTCTCTGCCAAAAGTAGTTCTCTAAACAAGTTTACTAACTCATGGAGGGGTTGCAATCTGTCAGTGGAGGGAGTAATTAGATCAACAAAATTCTAATAGTAAAGTAAGACAGCAGGTACACTCTTGAACATATGGGAGTAGTAGAGTGGGTTTGGGGGTTTGAAAACATAAGACAGATCTTCTGCTATAAAAGCAGCCCCCTTAAAAAACTACTTTGTGCCAATGTCCTCCCTAATTTCTTAAAATTACTAGTGGGAAACCTTGCTAAACATAAGCAAATAGAATTAAGGGTTGTAATCAAACAAAACTTTCAAGAAACTTGAATGTTAGAATACATTCAAAGATATAATCATTGTCAGTTGAATGATAATTAGGCATAACAGTGAGTTTATCTAAAGGCTAAAATAGTCTTTTTACAATCAATTTACTAAGAGTCTACTATGTGGCAGGACTGTGCTAGGTGCCAGGGATACAAATACAATAGATGAAACAATCTCTACTAGAGGAGAGCTTGCATTCTGACTGGGGGATAGGACATGTAGCAGAGGTTTCCTGAATGCCTTGACCACAGATAAATATGTAAGCGTATACAGTGTATAGAATAAATACAAATGAACACAAAGTATTCAAATAGAAGGTAGTTTGAGAGGGAAAACAACTTGTAGTGAGGAAGGGATCAGGAAGGTTTCATGTAGAAGGTGGTGCTTAGAGTCTAACGGGCAGAAGTGAGGAGGAGTACATTCCAGGTTGGGGCCCATTTGGTAAAAAGACTCCAAGACAGGAAATAAGAGTTTTGTGCGAATAACAGAGAAAAGGCCAGTTGGGTTGGATTGCAGAATGGATCACAGGTAATGCCCAATGACACTGGATCGATAGACTGGGGTCAGGTTGTGAGGACCTTTAAAAACTAAACAGAGTTTATGCATGATTCTAGAAGAAATCAGAACCCACTGGAATTGGTTGAGCAAGAGAGTGTTGTGATCAGACTTGTGTTTATAGAAAATAATCTTTGCAGCAGCATGGAAGATGAACTGAAGTGGGGATTCTTTTTTTTTTAATTAATAAAGTATTTTATTTTTTTCCCATTACATGTAAAGATAGTTCTCAACTTTTGTTTATACAGGCTTTCCAATTTCAGATTTTTCTCCCTCCCCCCTCCCCTAGACAGCAGGTAATCTGATATAGGTTATATATATATATACATATACACATAATAACATTAATCCACTTCTGCATTAGTCATGTTATAAGAGAAAAATCAGAGCACCAAAAACAAAAGAAATAGTATGGTTCATTCAGCATCTATACTCCACAGTTCTTTTCTTTTTTTTCCTTGGATTTGGAGATCCTCTTCTATCATGAGTTCCCACGGAACTCTTCTGTACCATTGCATTGGTGAGAAGAATATAGTCCATCATAGTAGATCAACACTCAATGTTGATGATACTGTGTACAATGTTCTTCTGGTTCTGCTCATCTCACTCATCATCAGCCCACGCAAGACCCTCCAGGTTTTTCTGAACTCCTGCTCATCGTTTCTTACAGCACAATAGTATTCCATTGCATTCATATACCACAACTTGTCCAGCCATTCCCCAATTGATGGGCATCCCCTCAACTTCCAATTCCTTGCCACCACATAAAGAGCAGCTATAAATATTTTTCTACATGTGGGTTCCTTTCCCCTTTCCATGATTTCTTTGGGAAAAAAGACCCAAAAGTGGTATTGCTGGGTCAAAGGGTATGGACAGCTTTATCGCCCTTTTGGGGCATAATTCCAAATTGCTGTGGGGAGAGATTCTAGGTAGGGAGCAGGCTTAGAAGACCCTGCAATGATCTAGGGAGAAGCCATAGGGGCCTGGACTAAGTTGGTAGCTATGTAGGTTGAGAGAAGGGATTGGATTTGAGAGATATTGTGGAGGTAGAAACGTTAAGATCTGGTAATGGATTGGATAGGATGAGGAAGAGTCAAATGGGCATTTCTGAGGTGAAAAAAGGAAAGGTTATTGGGTGAACCATGAAGGTGTCCTGGTACCCTTTTGAGGACCCCTGGATTAACATCCCAAGATAACCCAGCCCTTTCCACTGTTCTTCAAGGGGTTACCCAAAAGTTGGCTGTCCTAGGAGCTGGGGATCACAACTTTCATTAAGCTTCCTTCATCTGAAGGTTTGGTTTACATATAGGTCAGATAGGCTAAGTAGTATAATTTAAAAGAAAGCTTCTACTGCCCAGTCAAAACTTCTATTCCCTTAGTTTAATCAGACTTCTCTCTAGTAATACTTACCATACTGTGTGAATGGCTGATAACCACCTTCTCACCCATCCTATATGTTTAACATAAATCAAACCCTTCATGCAAAGTTTCATGGAAAATAAGGTATAGGTTTTCATACACTTATAGAATGTTAGAGCTGGAAGGGACCATAGAGATGATCTTGCTTGTTATTTTTTTTTTTGTGGGTCAATGAGGGTTAAGTGACTTGCCCAGGGTCACACAGCTAGTGTCAAGTGTCTGAGGCCGAATTTGAACTCAGTTCCTCCTGAATCCAGAACCAGTGCTTTATCCACTGCACTACCTAACTGCCCGAGTAAGTTATTTAATCATCTTGTACCTCAGTTTCCTCATCTGTAAAATGAAGGGATTGGACTAGATGACCTCTGGGGTCCTTTCCAGCTCTAGCTCTATGATCCCTAATGATCTACTCTAATCCTTTCATATAATACATTTCTTAACAATGTCCTTTGAAAAAAATTATCAAGACATTTCCAGATATTACCATCTCAGCACACCCAATAAATCTGTCCCTATAACAAAGACAAATTATTAAGCAAAATCAGTTGGATCCAGGGCTGGAGTCCAACAGTGGATTTTATATCTACAGACTCCCATATAGACTTTCCAGCCCCTTCATTTGAAGAAATAGAAAAGTGACTTACCCAAGGTCACAATCTCATAAGAGAGCTAGGAAGTAAAATCATAACATTTCAGAATTGGAAATGACCATAGAAGCCATATAGTCCAATATCTCTTGTCTGTTGCATCATCTGGTTTCCTTTAGAAGATCTGCAGTGACAAAGAGCTTGCTCCCTCTGGGGAAACCCATTCCATTTTTGGATAGCTCTGTTAGGAAATGTTCTTATTATAGTGAGCCAAAACCTAACTCTGTAACTTCCAGGGTGTTCCAACTGAACCCAAGATAACTGATTACTACACATCTAGTGCTCTTTCCTTTATAGACTCTCAGAAAACCCAGGGAAATGATTGGAAGGGCAAGGCTGAAGCACAATCAGGAGTTAGGGTATGGTTAGCAGACTGAGGGAAAGAAAGGGTATGGTTAGGGCCCTAGAGCTAAGCCACAGTTATAGGAAAGAAGCTCTAAGTAGAATACAAAAATGCTAGACTTGGAATCAGGAAGACCTGAGTACCACCAGTCCTGCCACAGACACTTACTAGCTGTGTGAATCTAAGCAGTCACTTCACCTTTCCAAGCCTTAGTTTCTTTCTCTGTAAAATGGAGATAATGACATCTACCTCATAGGATTGTTGTGAGGATCAAATGAGGTCATGTATGTAAGGTATTTTATAAGCCTTAAAGAACTCTATAAATATGAACTTATTATTAGGCTGGTTTGGGGCGGGGGGCAGGTTTGCAGGTCACTTCTGACTCTCACTTAGTTTTGCTACCAGAGGATGAGTAGCTTGGAGTCAACACTTGGAGTGTCTTTTCAGGGTGTTAGTCCAAGAGCAGTGGGTGTTAGACAAAAGAGGTGTGTTCAGAGGTTGTTTTCTGAAAAGAGTGGGTGCTTTACAGGGGAGCTATGTTCAAAGCTGATCCCTGAAGATTGTGCATGGGATGTTCAATGGGAGTAGTTTTATAGGCAGCTGCTCCTTGAAAAGAGTGTTAGCAATGGAAGGTATAGGCACTTGATCAATTTTATTGACGGTCAAATAAAAGCATTTACTATATGCTAGGCATTGTGCTAAGAGTTGGGGGATACAAAGGAAGGTTAAAAAACCAGTCCCAGCTTTCAAGGAACTTGTAGTCAAATGGAGGAGTCAACATGCAAACAACTACCTGCAAACTAGATCTATACAGGATGGATTAGTGATGATCTCTGGAAAAGCACTAGTATTAAGGAGGACTGGGAAAGGATTCCTGTAGAAGATAGGATTTTAGCTGCGACTTGAAGCAAGTCAGGGAAAGCTGGAGGCAGAGATGAGAGAGGGTCTGTTTCATGCCTTTGAAGCAGCCAGTAAAAAAAAACAAAATACACAGAATGCAGAGATAGAGCAAGGGAACCGAATCGAGGAGGCTGATGTCACTGTATTATTTGCTTTCTGAGAGGAGTGGGGCATTGGAGAGGAAGAGATGAGCTCTGTCATTAACAGGAGTAAGATGATAGGGGAAGAGGGTGCTCCCAGAGAAGGGTCAGGTATGGGACTAGGAAAGTGTCTGCAGGGATGTTTCCTGAGAGGACTGGTCTGTTAGGCAGTTGAGCCATCTCTCTGAGCCTCATACTAAAGCAAACACAATTATTGCTGTAATGCTTCCTCACAAGTTTTGCTGAGAGAAAAGCACTCTGTAAACTGTAAAATCCTGCACAAATGGGAACTCATTATGAATCTATTTTAATCTCAAACAATGAGGACATTGTCTCTGTAGGCAAAAGTCAGCAAAATAGGCAACATTCATCTTTTTCAGCATATAGAAGTACTCAAAGCTAGGCTGTGGGAGATTGGCAGAATAAATAATAATACTGATAGAGCATTTATATAGTGTTTTAAAGTTAGCAATGGACTACACAAATGTCTCATTTGATCCCTGACAACAGCCTTGGAGGTTTCTGTTGTTCAGTAGTTTTCATGTCTGTGATGTGCCACTCTTTGTGTCCCCACTTGGGTTTTTCTTGGCAGAGATACTGGAGTGGTTTGCCATTTCCTTCTCTGACTCATTTTACAGATGAAGAAACTGAGGCAAACAGGCTTAAGTGACTTGCCCACCATCACACTTGTGTCTGAGTCCAGATTTGAACTCAGATCTTCCTGACCTTGACCTGAGCTCTATCCACTGTGCTCTCTAGCTGATTATCTCTATTTTAGAGATGAAGAAACTGAAGCTAAGGAAGGTTAAGTAACTTGCCTAGGGTCACTGAGCTAGTAAGTGCCTGAAGTGAAATTTGAAATTAGGTCTTCCAGATGCTAGATTCCAAGCTCCAAGATCTGCTATACCACCTGCCAGTGAGGGTTAAGTGACTTGCCCAGGGTCACACAGCTAGTGTCAAGTGTCAGAAGCCAGATTTGAACTCAGGTACTCTTGAATTCAGGGCCAGTGCTTTATCCACTGTACCACCTAGGAATTCACATTGAGGCATGGATGGCCTGCTGAGTATTTGCATCCTAAAAAGGGGGTAGTGTTTGTCAAAACAAATCATGGTTCTTCCACATTCCTATTCCTCAGTGCCTCAAGCTTCCAAATGACCTCTTTCACGGTCCTGCCATCCTGCCCCTTCCCCAACCAAAGTTTCTATTCCCTTAGTATAGATTACACCATCCCATGGGCATAGTTTTTAGGTCATTGTATAATTAAATAGCAGAAGATATAGGAGATATATTCTTTTAACCCCAGCACCAGTAGCCAAACAGGAAGCATTTTCTTTCTAGAGGCCCTGAAGAATATGGAGCCATTTGCATTCAAATTGAATCACATTCATTTCTAGAGCTGATTCTGGTCTGACCCACTCCTCCATTTCCCCATGCAGCTATTTCCCCATGCCAACTTCTGGCTCTCCCTTATGTGGCCCTGACTTTGGTCCCTGCCTCTTATTTGGCCCGATCTTTAGGTATGATGAAAGAAAAGTAAGTCAAGTCCTGGCTCCATTGGCTGATACACTCCAAGCATGAAATCAATCTGTTCAAAGTGTGAGTCACACATCTTTGGCCTTGCGATCTTCTGATTCTCCCCTCCCCCCATTTCTTAGTCTCTCAGGTAATAAAATATATAGACTCAACTTTACGGGATGCAGTATTTTGCATCCATGCATTCACCTACCTCAAAATCTGTTTCTTACTTTTTCAACTAGAATTCACTAAACCTCAGAAAGTCTCTTAGTTTTAGTCCTATTATCTTGGGGTGGGGGATAGTTTAGTACCTCTAACTTCTGCAAATTTTTAGAGGAATAATAGGATTAGTCCTAGGAGGGTCCTCAGATCACCTCAGTTTGCAGATGAAAAAGACCTGACCTATGATTTATTTGAACACCTTAAGCCTGCAATGGAAAGAGCAGGGGCCTGGGGAGTCTGAAGACTTGGGCGGTGGGGTGGACCCGGATCCTTGCCTCCCTTCCGGGTTACAATGCTTGGACATAGCTAGGTGCAGCCATGATGAGTCAGGAAGACCAGAGTGGTGTCCCCCATTGAGACCAGGAACTTCTTGAGGGCAGGGTCTTTCTAGCTTTCTTCGTATCCCCAGCGCTTGGCACAGAGCCTGGCATACAGGAGGCGCTTAATAAATGCTTGTTGATTGATTGGCTGCTCCTATACCCTTGTTTGCTAGTTGGCTCCCCCATTAGACTGAGTTCCCTGAGAGAAGTCTGTCTTTTGCCTTCTTTTGTATCCCCTGGGCTTGGCACACTGTCGGTGCTTAATAAATGCTTGTTGACCAACAAAAGGCTAGCTCGGAAAAGCAATCTACTAAAGGCCCCGGAGAAGTCGTAAGTTGCCGAGCCGAGGACGCCAGTTGGTCATACGTTGGCACTCAAGCTCCCCACACTTTCCTAATTTCCCTCCCTCCTGGGCTCGCCTCCGAGAGGGTTGTTCCGCTCAGTGATTCTGATTGGCCGGCGATGATTTCATTGTCAAGGAACATCCGGGTCTCCTTTCCCCTCCCCCCCATAGGTTATCCTGTCCTCCGCGCTTCCGACCCGTCCCGAGACCGCCCCACCCCGTAGGACGAAGCAAAACAACCGCCTCTCCCTTGATCTCTTCTCGGTCCTGTCCGCCGCCTCCCGACTCGCCTCCCCCGCCCCAGAGAGGCGTCTTTGTCCTCCAATGAGGAACGAGGACGACTTTTTCCACCAATCAGAATTCAACGCTTGCAATCCGGGGCGGTGTAGGGCCTCTAAGTCCAAACCTGGGTGGTCTCTTGGTTCCTTCTTGGATCTTGCTTGTACGCAGTGTTTAGAGGTCGAGAACAGCAGGGAAAACTCTTCATAGGGACGCGCCGGAGGTGGATGGAGACTCCGTGTTTGATTGATAGGGGAGTCCTGCCAATCGCGTTTCCGAGATCTCCCCGCCTTTTGCGCTCCCATTTAAAAAAAGCCGGTGTGACGGACTTGGAAATTGGCTCAGTGATGGACAACTAGAGAAAGCCAATGACGTGAAGGTTCGAGCCACCATATGGACCAATAGAAAAAGGGAATAGTTAGGGTCAGGCTCAGCTAGAAGGCCAAGCGTATGGGCGGTGTTTGATTGACAGTACCCTTGACTTATGATCAAGTAGGCCACCGACGCCAATGAAGGGAAGGTATTGCTGAGTCTGGTTAAGCATGAAGCAAATCGCTTTAAGAGGTTGGGTCTTACTTAGTGGGCGGTGTTTGATGGACACAGATACTGTCCAATTGAGAAAGGCCGTTGGTAGCCAATGGGAGATTTGGAACTGAGGCGAGGCCTTGGAGGCGGGGGAAATGAAATGCGGAGTTGCAAGAGGGACCCCAACTGGACAAGAGATCAATGACCGACAGACCACTTAGCGAACGGGCTTCCATGACAAGGCGCGTGGCTTCCTAATGGGCGGGGGTTAGGGGCGGGGCACACGGAGGGGCGGAGAGGAACGCGGATTTGGGAAGGAGGGGGGGGGGCCCATCGCAGAAGGAGTCGAGTTGCTGCTGCTACTGCTGCTGCTCAATGGCGGAGAAGCCGCCTGGGTTCTGACCGACTCGTCCCCCGTTGGCAGTTGCGGGGGAGTTTCCTGCCGGCGCGGCTGGAGTCTCTGTTTCCCAGGGGTCGGTGGTTGGAAGATGCCCCAGAGAGACGAGGCCGCGACGGAGGAGGCGGCGGCGGCGGCGGCGGCGGCGGCAGCAGCAGCGACGGCGCTGAGGTGGAGGGAAGGAGGCAGCGGCGGCGGCGGTGTGAAGGGCCCGACGGTGTAAACAGCCCTTGAGGCGGCGGCGGCCGAGCCCGAGGCCGGGGCAGAGGAGGAAGCGGCGGCGGCGAGGGGCCGCGCCTCCGTTGGGATCCCGGGGTTAAGTGCGGCGGGGGTGGGGGGGAACTCTGCGCGGGGCCGGAGCGAGACCCGAGGGACCTCTCCGTCCTCCCGCCCCAGGTAAGCGCTGCCCGTTGCCTCGGGCGAAGGGGTAAGAGGCTCCAGGGATGACTGTCGAGGTGCCCCTCGTGGGAGGCCCCTTTTCGGCTGCTTAATCCTTTTCCCTTCCCCCACCCCTCCGGGAGCCCGGGACGCCAGGCCCGACTCCCCGGTAGGCCTCTGCCCTGGCCCTTTCCGCGGCCTTGGCCCGTGGTTGGAAGCGATGGATGCGTTTCAGAGGTCAGCTCCTAGCGGCGGAGCAACAAATGTGGTTAAATAATCCTCTTCTTGCTTCTTCTGGCTCTTCAGCCAGGAAGCGGCTTTCTCTTTCTTTCCTGGGGGGAGTGGGGTGGTGGTGAAGGGGGTCCGCACCCCTGCCCTTACCCTGGGCCTCCAGTCATTCCTTCCTCTTATGCCTGGCTTGCAGTCACCTCTCCCCCGACCCCTTCACCCCTTCCCGTTCGTGGTTTCCTTCCCACTTTTCGGCGGACCTTTCTTTTTCTTGTCATTGCACCCGACCATTACTTTAAGTCATATCCTTTATTTTCTTTAAATGGCTGCTTTTATGTTTTCTCCTTCGCCCTTCCCTCCTCCCTCTGTTTTATCGTCTAGTTTTAACCGTAAATGTCTCTTGTGTCGCCATTCGTTTAAAAAAAAAAAGAAAGAAAAAGAAAAGAAAGCTTTAAATGGAATTTCGTGGCTCCAGGACTAATTTTAGACCCAAGTGTGTCTGTGGCTTCACCGCCCCACAAATTCTGTAAAAGGCCCACTGAATGTAGGTTGACCCGTCTTATTTCTAGTTTTTTATTACTTTGTTTCTCATTCTTCCAGTACTTACTAAGAGTTAAAGAAGCAGCTATGGACACTTGCTATGTAAATGAAGGGTTGGATGAGGATTAAACAGAGTTGATTCTTAAGTCGTGAAGTCACTCCTGTACGTGTAGTTTAAAAGTAGTCCGATTTGTTCTTGTGTGTCAGTACCTACTCTAGTAGTATCAACGACTTCTCATATTGATTTAGAGCTTAGTGCCCTAAAATCAACACCCTCAGGAAAACTTTTTAAAGAGAAAAATGCAGTTTAGAAATTGTTACAGAATAGCAGGTATAGACATCTTTAAAATAGGCACCACGTGCTTAATATTTTAAAATAAAGTTGGCAGACCATCTTCCTGAAAAGGAATTGAGTCTTGGATATTTATCAAATTCGAATTTTGTTGTAGAAATGTTAACATCTTCTGTTGTATGGGAATTATTGAGGTTTATTTTGGGGGTTAACACACAAGACTCCTTTGAATTTGCTACATGGCATGAGTGTAGATTTGTACTAGGATGAACAAATAAATCCCCATATGTCCTAGAGGATAAAGAAACATCACCAAAACCGAATTTTAATAGACATTGGTATTTCATTTATTGTTTTATGTTATGCAATAGCCAAGTTCCTATAGTTGGCCCACTTTTAAATAGAACATTCCTAAATAAACAATGAGGCAAGTTATTCTAGTTTTTTACATTTGCCTCTTCCAATGGCGCAGACTTCCTTTTTTATTGAACCAGGGATAGTCAAGTATTCAAATACAGTTCTTCTAAGAAGTGTTTCATATACCTAGTGAATCCACTTTAGGACTTCCTCTTTTAAAATGTGTGTATTTTTATTGACTAAACGTAGGAAACTTCTACCAATTCTGATTGGCATCTAGAGTGCAATTTATATTTTTGGAAAGTTGCCTTGTTCACTGAGAGGTTGTAACTTGCCCAGGGTGGCAGCCATTGTCACAGGATAAACTTGAATCCTTATCTTCTTGACTCAAGTTGATCTTTTGTCCCTATACCATGCTGCCTAAGTGTGGACGTTTGTGTGTGTGTGTCTTTAGAGAGCTCTATCTATATATCTATCTGTCTATATTTATTTAGCATACAGAATAGGGTTTCAGGTATTTATGACTTTTCTTATAGGAATTTTTCAGGGTTTTTTTTTTTTTACCCCTTGATCTTGGGACCCATGTAGTTCTGTCCTCTCATTTTACCAGTGAGGAAATGGGACCCAGAGATGTTAAGTGATTTGCTTGAGGTCACACCTCAAGGAGGTATAATATACATGGAAATTTGAATCCAGGTCCTCTAACTCCAAATTCATTGATCTTTCTCCTGCTTCTTTCCCTCTCTCAACGTCTCTGTTGTCTTTTCCCCTTTTTTGTGTGGGCTTATTTTGTTATATCTTTATCCCTATCACTGTTTGTGCAACAGCCATTGCTATTGCATTATCAGTATGGTGTAATTTCAGGTTTTTTCTTGCATGTTAAGATTTCCTCAATTCTTTGTGTGTCCTCTTAATTGTTTCTGTGGTAAATACACTTAGCGTTAGGTTAAAAATGACCAAGTCGTTCAACTTTTTTCCTGTTAGGTAATTAGTTTTCATAGCAATGAATATTATACCATTTCAGATCATAGTAGAATAAAATAGGTATACTCAGTAATTGACATATACTTTTCAATCCTTTGAGACTGATTTGAAGGGATGGTGCAGTAGTCTATTTGAAATGATAGAACATTTATAACATGACCAGGTCAGAAACTGTTCTTTTTGAAAAATTCAAATGTTTGCTTATAAAGGAAAATTCTAAGTTGTGTGACATCTTATAGCTAGAAGCTTGAGATTTGCCATATTCCTCAGTGCTAGGGGTTTAGTTAGAACGTGGCTGGTTAATTGTACGAGCATAGTTTATGTAAGATGGTAGCATATCTAAAGTGTTTTACGTTAACATCATTTTTTAATGACATTCTTAAATAGAAACATGTCTTTGGTAAATTACTTTTGTGAATGGTAACTATTTTTAGCCTTTTCTCATATGAAGGTATTTATACTGACTGTACTTAATATATAGTTATAGATAAGGGATTACCACAATTTTACTTGTCAATAAGATAGAAACCATGGGGTTTTTTTTTGTTGTTGTTTTGTTAAGTGAGGCAATTGGGGTTAAGTGACTTGCCCAGGGTCACACAGCTAGTAAGTGTTAAGTGTCTGAAGTCAGATTTGAACTCAGGTCCTTCTGACTTCAGGGCCGGTGCTCTATGAAACCATGTTTTATTATCCTTTGTGATGCTCAGTACTCAAAGCTAATTTTGTTAGTCACCCATCATAATGTTGACCAAAGAATGAAGTTACTGACATACATTATTAAATGTATAGTGGTAAAAAATAAAGAATTGAAGGCTTGTGTTTTGCCCATGAAAATATCTTGAATAATTGGCAATAGTAAATAAAACACGGGCGCGCATGCACGCGCCCGGCTAGGTGGCGTAGTGGATAGAGCACCAGCCCTGGATTCAGAAGGACCCAAATTCAAACCTGGCCTCAGACACTTTACATTTACTAGCTGTGTGAACCTAGGCAAGTCACTTAACCCCAATTGTCTCACCAAAAAAAAAAAAAAACTTGAAACTGTTGAACTCTGAATTTTAGTATCATAATAATGTTAAAAGAAATTCGAGAGGCTGATTATAACTTTATAGTTCGCTTTTTTTTTCAATATTTAAAAAGAATAGAATCACAAATTTGTTGACTAAGGATCCCTGGTAGTGTGGTACTATTGTTTTTTTTTTCATTTATTTGCATACTTCATGTATTTTCTGTATTGGAAAAGAATCTGAAGTTATATTGGCCAATGCTGTCATTATTACTACTTATAGTTTTATAGCAAAATGTACTTTTTAAATATCAAGTGAGTTGGCATTTGAAAGAACTGGTCAAATTTTATGTAGCGGTTAAGGGCTGTATTGACTAGATTGAACAAGCCAACATATAAATAGAATTAAAGGTCCCTTAGAGCCAGGTAGATAGGCCCTGAAGCTGTCATTCCATTATTATCACCCTTGTTCAAAATGTGAAGGCAGGGTAGGATTTAGGGAAGTTTAGCAGCAAAATTTAATATTTTATTTCACACGAGCCTCCTGAAAGTTTATGAAATGCCAGTCAGTGTTTCTCACTGTCAGCTGCTTCCTGTTCTCTATCCCTACTTGGGAGTGACTTCATTTCTTCACTTTCTCCATCTTGGTATCATGGCTATTTTGGATAATCTGGAAGGTCACTTAAGTTATAAGGTTTGTTGGGGGGGGGGGAGGGCAATGTGTGTTAAGTGACTTGCCCATAGTCACACAGGTAGTAAGTCTTAAGTGTGTGAGGCCGGATTTGAACTCAGGTCCTCCTGAATCCAGGGCTGGCACTTTATCCATTGAGCCATCTAGCTGCCCCCCCCCCCTTTTTTTTTTTTTTTGACCAAAGTAATCCAAAAAAGTTTTGGAAGTGGAGATGTGACTGGAGGAAGAGAAAAGGTACAATAATTTACTGACTTTTTATAATGAAGAGTTTCTTTCCTCAAGATGCTTATATCGGGCAGCTAGGTGGCGGAGTGGATAAAGCACTGGCCTTGGATTCACGAGTACCTACCTGAGTTCAAATCCAGCCTCAGACACTTGACACTAGCTGTGTGACCCTGGGGAAGTCACTTAACCACCGCATTGCTCTGCAAAAAAAAAAAAAAAAGAAGATGATGCTTATATCATTACATTCATTGATAAAAAGACATTTTAGACTTTTGGTTAAGGTTAATTACTCTTCTAAAGGGAATGTTAGGTTATCTGTGGCATCTGATCTATGATATGAGGCCTTTTTACTAAGTTTTCTACTAACCTCATTTTAAACTATAAATATTGCATTCAGTGCAGTAGGAAAAGCATTTCAATATGTTAACTATCCTTTCCCCTCAAAACTTTTTTTGTAAGCATGTGAGAATTATTTTGATTTGATCTTGTCTCAGCGCTGTGATTAAAAAAGCTTTTTAATATTTTAAAAACTTTTCTTAACCACTGAACCTAATTATGTCAATAATTCTGTTTAGCACATTGATACGTTCAGACTGTTGAAAATGACAGGTTTTAGTATTAGTATTAATTAGATAACACTTTGGAGAAGTTTTTGGCACTTAAAAAATCGTTTATTCATTTTCAGTCCTCTATTTTCAAGCTTTTTAGAAATGTCTATTAAAATGTGTGCTTTCGTGCATTTTAGTTTTTGTGTTCCATCTTGGTTTGTGTTTTTCACAAGTCCTCCACAGAACAACCTTCATAAATACTGAAAGCTTCTCCTGTGGACATCAGTGCAGCATTTGGGTTGTTCATTTGTGATCCTTCCCTTTTTTATATGGCATATTTGACCTTGCTACTTTTCTATTCATTGACCTTGGTAATAGCCTTTATGCGGTTTCTTGTGTAGAAGTTATCTTTAGTCATATCCTATAGACTACTTAAACTCACCATGTAAGCAGTGGAAAGAGCACTGATTCTGGAGTCAGAGGACTTGGTTTCAAATTTTACCTCCGATAATTATACCTGTGTGATCGCAGACAAGTTATTTTCACCTCTGGGCCTCAGTTTCTTCATCTATAAAAAAAGAAGCCTTAGAATGGATGACCTCTTCATCTCTAAATCTATGGTCCTATCTATGACTTTATCATCTGAGTGCTCATTTGTGTCACCTGCAGTTTTGATCTTTTGAGATCAAGGTGCTTGTTGACTCACAGCCATATAGCATCCCAAGGAGAATATTAGTGTAGTAGTTTGAGATTAATGAAAGCAGTGTTTGGGCTGTTTTAATTACATTTCTGAAACCATTTCCCTTCAAGTCAGCAGGCATTTATTAAGTCCCTTTTATGCCAGGCGCAGTAAAATAAGTGGTAAGAATACAAAGAAAGGCAGAAACAAAACAATGCAATTCCCCTCCGGCTCTTAGGGAGCTCCGGTTAATGGAGAAGGGGGAGAGGAACAACATGCAAGCAACTTTGTACAGTCAATATGTACAGAATTTTAAATTGGAAATAATCAACGAAGAGAAGGCACTAGCTACCATTATGTATTCCTTCTGGGCTTATCGATATTGATGGATAGATCATGCTTAAGAGAAAGCACAGAAATATTCTCAAAACTTTTCTTTGGCTTTTTAATGTATCCACTACTAACTTGTAGTAGCCATATCTAAAGTGTTGTAACACTGTCAATGAATACTTTATAGCTTCTGTAACAGAAGTATTAATCAGTTTTTGAAATAATCAATAACCTCATAAACTGAAGAATGTAAATGAGAGCACTTTTGTTAGATTTTATAAGTCATGTTGAACTAATGTCTAAAGTACAAATTATTAACTTAAAGCTTAAATACCTAATGGTTTTTATTATCAGATATTAAAAACTGGTTCAATTTTTTTTAGGGAAAGTTAAATGTTACCTAAAGATTAAGTAGCTTCGGGACAGCTAGGTGGCGCAGTGGATAGAGCACCCACCGGCCCTGGATTCAGGAAGAGCTGAGTTCAAATCCAGCCTCAGACACTTGACACTAGCTGTGTGACCCTGGGCAAGTCACTTAACCCCAATTGATATACATACATACAAATCTTTCCAGGCCTTTCTGAAATCATCCTTGTCATTTCTTATAACACAATAATATTCCATCACAATCATATACCACAGCTTATTTAGCCTTTCCCCAATTGATGGGTATTTCTTTGATTTTCAATTCTTAGCCACCAGAAAAAGAGTTGGTATAAATACTTTTGTACAAATAGCTCTTTTCCTCCTTTTTGGGGATGTCTTTGGGATATAAACCTAGTGGTGATATTGCTGCATCAATAGCTCTTTGATCAGTTCCAAATTGCTCTCCAGAATGGTTGGATCTGTTTACAACTCTACAAACAGTGAATTAGCTTCTCAGTTTACCCACATTTCCAACATCCAACGTTATCCTTTTTTTGTTATATTTGTTATATTTGCCACTGATAGGTGTGAGGTGGTACCTTAGAGTTGTTTTAATTTGCATCTCTCTGATCAGTAGTGATTTACAGCATTTTTTCATACAACTATAGATAGCTTTGATTTCTTTTCTGAAAACTGCTTGTTCATATCCTTTGACCATTTATCAATTGGGGAATGACTTGAATTTTTATAAATTTGACTCAGTTCTCTATATAGTTGAGAAATGAGGCCTTTATCAGTGATACTTGTTGCAAAAATTATTTCCCAGTTTTCTGCTTTCCTTGTAATTTTTATTGCATTGGTTTTGTTTGTGCAAAAGCTTTTTAATTTTATGTAATCAAAATTATCTATTATATTTTGTAATGCTCTCTCTTCTTTGGTCCTAAATTCTAACATATAAACTGTTCCATGCTCGCTCGCTCGCTCTCTCTCTCTCTCTCTCTCTCTCTCTCTCTCTCTCTTTCTCTCTCTTTTTAAAAATTTTTAATTTTTTTTGCAAGGCAATGAGGATTAAGTGATTTGCCCAGGGTCACACAGCTAGTGTCAAGTGTCTGAGGTCAGATTTGAACTCAGGTCCTCCTGAATCCAGGGCCAGTGCTTTATCCACTGCGCCACCTAGCCGCCCCTCCATGCTCTCTTAATTTGCTTATGGTATCACCCTTTATGTCTAAATCATCTTACAGCTCATTTTGGTGAATGTGTTATTTCTTTCATTTACGAATTAGGCCAGAGTCAGTTGAAGTTACCTGTCCCGATCTTCAGCCTGCTGCTGCTGCACTTCCTTGTTTGTGTCTCCATGTCTATTGAGCCATTTGTAGTTCAGCTAAGCAGGACTGTGTAGGTGGGTGGCAGCTTTGTCTTCCTTTTGATTGTTGCTTTTATTTTCAAGGCTCTGTTAAAGAGAAAGGAGTGAAAAACGTAGAGATCAGCAACTACTAATGGAGAAGAATGGAAATAATAGGTAGTTTGGGGTCTTGAAAGAAAGGAAAAGAATATAAATTGCAATGTGAAATGTATTTTGTAAAACAAAGCTATTTGGGAGGCATGGGAGAGAATCTTGGTTTTAAAAAGTTTAGGGTTGTTCAGTGGTTTCCTAATTGTGAACTTTTTTCAACTCGGTAGACTATAGAAACATTTTTGCTACCCAGAAGGGGAAAAGTGTAATAATGTTGTAAGAGAGAATTTGTTACTAGGCCTTGACATGAGAATTAAGCCTTTCAAGGGTGTGAAATGTGAAATGCTGCTTGGTTATTACATATACCTTTATACTTGTGTTATAGCAGTTACAAAATCTTGGAGTTGGATGCAAATATTTTATTTAATACCTGTTGCACTCAGTTCAATGTGGTTTTTTTAATTAAACTTTATGAGAAAAATAAGCATGCATAATCAACATTTAGTTGCATTCATCAAGGAATGTATACCCTCTTTAGAATATATATTCAAATACATAAAGTTTTTTGTTTGTTTTTTTTTGTGGGGCAATGAGGGTTAAGTGACTTGCCCAGGGTTTTTAATGAGCCAGAGGAAAATGTTGATCTAGCCAGGGAGACTAAGAAAAAATGGCCCGACAGATATGATGGGAAATAGGAGAGGATACTGTTATGGAAGCCAGGTGAGGAGAGAAGGTCCATATGGAGGGAATGGTTTACAGTATCAAAAGTTACTTAGAGAGGTCAAGTAGAATGAAATTGAGAAAAGTCCATTGGATTTAGCATTTGAGCAATTGTTGGTAACCTTGGAGAGAGCAGTTTTCAGTGGAGTGATGGGTGGGTGCTAAAAGCCAGATTGCAGGAGATAAAAATGATTGAGAGGTGAGAAAATGTAGGCAACAAGCATAGACAACCCTTTCTAGAAGCAGACTGTCAGAGAGAGAAGAAAGTTCAGGAAGTTGTACATGATAATAACAAGTTAAGAATTTTTCAGTTTGGATGTTTTTGCAGGCAGTGGGGAAAGAGCCAGTGGATAAGGAGACAAAGATGATGAGAGAGGGGATGCTTGAGCCAATAAGTTCCTCCAGGTTGAAGGGGATTGGAGCAAAGAATACAAAAGGAGAGGTTAGCTTTGGCAAGATTGTTTACCTTTTCATTATAGCATGGGATATGATGAGAGTTTTAAGGTGTAGAAAGGAGAAGAGAAGAGGCGAAAGGATAGCCTAGGCATCGAGGTGATGCAGTAGTAGATAAGAGTTCTAGGCCCAGAGTCAGGAAGACAGTTCAGATGTGGCCTCAGACACTTATTAGCTGTGTGACCTTGGGCAGGTCCTCTGTTTGCCTCAGTTTCCTCATCTCTAAAGTTGGGATAAAAATAATATTTCTACCTCTCAGGGTTTTATTTTGAGGAACAAATTAAAAAACATAGTGCTTCGCACAGTGCCTAGTATATTGTAGGCACCACATAAGTGCTATCTATTGTTATGAACATTTATCTTTTTAGTAAAATAGATGGAATTCTTTGAAAGGAAAGAGGTGGCTGCATATAAAGTCTGAGAAGTATTACTAAGGTTTGGAAATACTAATTTGAAGTTCACTGGAAAGGGAATAGGATTATTCAGGAAAGAATAAAATGATTACTCAACCTTAGTGAAGTCCTAGTTGAGATTAGGTACATTTTTAGAGCAGGGTTTCTTAAACTTTTCCCACTCACAACCCCTTTTTGCCTGAGAAATTTTTATGAGACCCTAGGTATATAGTTATATAAAATGGATATGCATAACCTTTTACTGTTGCCAAATTTTTCATGACCTCCCACATTCAGTTATTGACTCAATGTGGGCTCTCAACCCACAGTTTAAGAAACTTTGTTTTAGAGAAATTGGTCAGCATGGTTTTGACATACATATGTAAATATACACAGAGAGATAAAAGTTCTTTTACTCTTATAAGTGTAATAAGGGACAAATTAACTTTCTCATAGTCATGCATTTGAGAACTTTTCTGTAGATGTGTGTGTGTGTGTGTGTGTGTGTGTGTGTGTGTGTGTGTGTGTGTGTGTGTGGCAATTGGGGTTAAGTGACTTGCCCAGGTCATACAGCTAGTAAGTGTGTAAAGTGTCTGAGGCCAGATTTGAACTCAGGTACTCCTGAATCCAGGGCTAGTGCTCTATCCACTGTGCCACCTAGCTGCCCCTTTTCTGTAGATTTTTGACCAGGAACTTTGAGGAGACTTTGGGAAATTTAATGACTTGAGGTCATTGTGAAATTTTTCTAGGTAGGTCTGTGATACTGCCTCTTTTTAACTAAATTTCATCGTAGAAAGCTAAAGAAATCAAATTGTTGGTCTTGTATGTTAACTTTCTTGAGCTGCTGTTTCATGAGCAGTAGCAGCATCTCTCTAGCATGAATCTTTGCTTACAAAATATGACCCCAAGCAGAGTATTGAACCAGATTACTTGTGCTGAATTTTTTGTCCTCTGCTGTCTTAACCATTTGGTTCCCTTACTGGGTTTAGAAAGCAAATAAAACCAAACAAACCCCCTTAACTGCTTTGAATGCTGGCCAAACTCAGAATTAAATATTATAGTCTCAACCTCAAGTCTTCGATATTTCCTCATGAACATGTTGCAACTCTCACCAGTACACTCACTTTTTTGCTTTTATCAGCCATTTAAAATAATTTAGATATACTTTGTATCCATTTAATGATTTTTCTTATATGTATATCAGTTTTACACACCACCACCACCAAGCAAGTGTTGCCATTCAAAATAATTGCCTTGTTCAGAACATTTTTGGACCCCTTTGTTTTTGTTTTATAAATCAGGCACAGAAGAAAAACTTCGGTATTTATTCAAATAGCATTCTCCTTTGGTTGGTTCCTTTTTTCTTCTAGTCCCCCTTTTTCCTGTACCTTCCCTCTGGAAGGAATTTCCAGTGGGGGATTTTGTTGGTATTAGTTTGGGGCAGAGGGTACCTTGTGACCAGGCCGAGAGTCCAGGAAAGCTTAAATAGAGAGCATATCAAGAAGCAGAGGCCTATAAATTCATTTGCCTGCTACTGTCTTTTATAAATGCCACAAGTAGGTGTGATTGGTTAGGTACCACAAGTACCAGGGTTGAGTTGATATAAATAGAGATCTACTCATTTGATTGTCTTTCAGTATTCTCTTATTTATTATCTGTAGTATAACGCACCATTAGATTAGTATTGAGAATGTTAGACTGGCATGCTAGGATATTTCCCCTTAGAGAAATCATTTCAGAAAATATTTTTAAGCCAAGCTCATTGGCTTATAGTTTTCAGACCTTGTTCTTTTTGAAATTGAGACTAACTTTTGGCCTCTTGTCTTATTAGATCCCCCTACCCCCTCTCTTTTCCATGATTTTTCAAAGGTCTTTGACATAGTTCAGCAATAATTATGTCATTTCAGCAATGATTATCTGTCATTTATTTTAGTAGCTGAGAATATGGTTCATCTGCACTTAGTGATCTGAATACAGTGATTTTTGTGTACCCTCTTGCCTATCTCTGTTCTCATCTTCTGTTTGTTTCTTAAAAATCTGAGTTGGTTGATGAGTTGTCTGTATACTCACATTGGTAAGTCTTTAGGATTTATTTATTTATTTATTTTTGAGTGCTTCCTATCCTTCTTGGGCTGACTTACTCTATAGAATTTGTCCATGGAATCCTGTTTAACCTTCCTCTGAAACATTTGAAATCTGTATTTTCCAGTGTATGGGCAGACTACTTGCATGTCCAGTTCTCTTTAGTCATAGATTCTAAGATAAAATGGGCAGTACCCTCCCAAATCCATCCTCAAAGTGCCATTCATTTACCCTTTAGCAACTAACTCTTCCTTGTAGATGGGAATCAGATGTAGAATAGAATTTCCTTTTATTTTCTCCACTTTTGAGGGAGATTAAAGTAATAAAAATTTTTATTTATAGTTCGGGGTTCCAATTTTTATCCCTCCTTCCTCTGTCCCTTGCCCCCCTCCCTGAGGCAGTAAGCAATCAGATATAGGTTATGTAAACATTGCCTTATTAGTAATTTTGTATAAAAACTTGAATAAAAGAAAAAAATGACAGAAAGTGAAAAACAGCATGCTTCAGTCTGTGTTCCATCAATATCAGTTCTTTCTTTGGAGGTGGATAGTATGTTTCATCAGTAGTCCTTTGGGATTGTCTTAGATCACTGTATTATTAAGAATAGTTAAGTCTTTCACAGTTCTTCATCAAACAATATTGCTGTCTCTGTGCACAATGTTCTCTTGGTTCTGCTTTCTTCACTATACATCAGTTCATACAAGTCTTTCCAGGCCTTTCTGAAATCATCCTGCTTGTCATTCTTATAGCACAATAACATTCCATCACCATCATATACCATAGCTTGTTTAGCCATTCCCTTATTAATGGGTCTTCCTTTTATTTCTAATTCTTAACCACCCAAAAAAGAGCTGCTATAAATATTTTTTGCAAAAATAGGTCTTTTTCTCTTTTTGGAGGTGTCTTTGGGATATAAATCTAGAAGTGGTATTGCTGGATCAAAGGGGAGGGAGATTATTGAGGCAAGTCAAGAAATTTGGCTCCTTTAGGCACAGAGAGCGCGAGCAGATTTTTGGATAATTGAAATTTCTCCCCAGTAATAATCAGGCTTCTGTGCTTGATCATGATCTGTTTCTAGTACTCATCAGCTGTTCTTTTTGCCCAAGTAGTCTCTATTAAATTCATCATTACCATTCTTTGTGTTCTAAACTACCTTTCATTTAATTATTTTGTGTCTGTGTATTTGTTAATTTGATAGTTATACTGTATACATTTTTATATGTGCTTGTCTCCAATGGTACAATGTAAGCTAGTTGCAAGTAGAAATTGTTTTCTTCTTTGCACCTGTTACCTCCAGCACCTATCATGGGTACTTGGCAGATTTTTGGCACTCATTAAGCTCTTGATTTATTTATTTTCACCTGAGGCAATGGATTTTATATTTATTGTATTATATTTAATTTTTAAAAATTTTGTCATGTAAATTTCTGTGCATCTCTACTGCTATTCTTCCTACTTGTACTGTCTCTAGTGTCTAGCTTAGCAGTTATATCTTCATAGCTTTCTCCCTCTACCTTCCTTTTCTTTTTTTTTTTTTTTAGTGAGGCAGTTGGGGTTAAGTGACTTGCCCAGGGTCACACAGCTAGTAAGTGTTAAGTGTCTGAGGCCAGATTTGAACTCAGGTACTCCTGACTCCAGGGCTGGTGCTCTATCCACTGCGCCATCTAGCTGCCCCTACCTTCCTTTTCAATTGAAAGCCTTTTAAATTTGGTTTGCAAAGATCATAGGCTAGTACATTATTATAACCTTTATTAAATACACTCCTTCACTGGCCAGAAGTCTACCATTCTCATATTTTTTTTAAGCTGTAAACTTATAATCCAAATCCTTTTCTCAGGCATCTTTTGGGGGGGGGGGGCGGGACAATGAGGGTTAGGTGACTTGCCCAGGGTCACACAGCTAGTAAGTGTCAAGTGTCTGAGGCTGGATTTGAACTTGGGTTGTCCTGAATCCAGAGCTGGTGCTTTATCCACTGTGCCACCTAGCTGCCCCCTCTCAGGCATCATTTTAACCAGCTGTGTTCAAGTTTTCCTTTCCTGAACTCCTGGCCTCTGACAGGGAGCAAATACTACCATTTCTTTCTCAAGTCTTCATAGTCTAGCATTTGTGCTCGAATGACCAGATCTGACATGTCTTGATAGGAATTATTATGTTTTGGATTCATACCCTGGAAGATGGTGGGCCTCTATTATCATTTAAACATTTCTTCCCCCAGAGAGTCACCAGCCACCATCATTAGCCTCTTCTTCTGAACCTTATTAAATGCCTTCTTTTATGACATTTTCCATGGTTTCACATCACCGCTGCTACCACCACCACCACCACCACCACCACCACCATCATAATGCCTTGGAGGATAAACATCTGCTTCCTTTTCAAAGAATTAAGGCCCCTTTAATTTTTGGAAGTCTTTTTTTCAAGCTTTCAGTGTTTTGTGATCTCCATTTGTAAGTACACATAAATATGAAGTGAATAAATAAAATAAATACAAGGCAGTTTGGAGAGGGAGAGCACTAGCAGTTAAAGGGAATCTTGCAGAAGATGATGCTGGAGTTGTTTCTGGAAGGAAGAGAAGGACTCTAAGGCAGAGGTAGGGATCATGTGTGTTCTAGTCCTGAGGAGCAACTAGTGCAAAGGTATGGAGATGAGAGTTGGAGTGTTTTGTGTGGAATAGGAAGCCATTTTGGCTGGATCACAAAGTGTGGAGGGAACTAATATCCAATTAAACTTGAAAGATAGGTTGGAGGCAAGTTGTCTAGACCTTTTTTTTTTTTTTGTGGGGCAATGAGGGTTAAGTGACTTGCCTAGGGTCACACACAGCTAGTAAGTGTCAAGTGTCTGAGGCTGGATTTGAACTCAGTTCCTTCTGAATTCAGGGCCAGCGCTTTATCCACTGAGCCACTTAGCTGCCCCTGTCTAGACTTTTTTTTTTTTTAAGTGAGGCAATTGGGGTTAAGTGACTTGCCCAGGGTCACACAGCTAGTAAGTGTTAAGTGTCTGAGGCCGGATTTGAATTCAGGTACTCCTGACTCCAGGGCCGGTGCTCTATCCACTGCGCCACCTAGCTGCCCCCCTGTCTAGACTTTTTAAAAGCTAAACAGAGAAACAGTTTGTATTTGATTTCTAGAGACAATAAGGAGCCAAAATTGATTGAGTAGGGGAGTGAACTGGTCATATCTGTGTTTAAGGAAGGTTACTTTAGCAGCAATATGTATGTAGGATGGACTAAAATAGGCAGAAACTTGGAGGGAAACCAGTTAGGAGGCTGTTGAACAAGTTAAGGCCCTTATCACCACTAGGAAGGACTGGGAGGTGATGTCAGATGATTTTGAGATGGGGAAAATGGATGTGGTCAGTGGGTTTTTAGATGATGAGAATGGAAGAAGAGGTCAAATGACCTCATTTTCTAATTAAAGAGTTAAGGTCCTCCATTGAAAGAAAGGGGTTAGAAGAAGGTGTGGGAAGCTTGAAAATAAGGAAGAAAAGGTTTGGAATAGCTTCTGTAGGGAGTGAGATAGGGAATCAATAAGGAAGAAAAGACTGCCTTACTTGCAGTGAAGTTCCAGTCAAAAGGCTCACTTGATCTTGGATAATATGAATTTGTAACATACCCAGCACAGTTATGAGATTTCTTCCAGCTGTGTTTCATAACTCCAGTGGAGGAAGCTGATGTTGAGAATGATGCAGGATTGAAGTTTGGCAAGAAATGAGCAATGATAAGATAAGGGGGCAAGGGATTGGAACACAAAGGACAATGTAGAGTTTAAATGGCTGGTAACTTGGGTTGATGTTCAAGTGAGAGAAAGTACTAGCAGAGGTAATGGATTGGGAAAAAACTGAAGGCTGGATGGATTGAAGATATAGATGATGGGGAAGAACAGGTTTATAAGTGGTGAGGGAGAAAAGAAAGGGAATAAAAGGAGGTTATGGTCAGATAAGAGAATATCAGTTTCTAAATAGGGAAGTGGAATACTTAGGCATAATAATGGAGACTTTGTGTGACTGTCCTTATGTGTGAATTGAGAGACTGAAGGATAAATAAGTAACGTGTTTAATAAGGTTCTAGAATTGGAACTTTAGATAGTTTGAAGGAGAAGCTCTGTGGATATTAAGGTCCCTTCACTGTAAGGGCAGGAGTTTGGAAGGAAAGGAATATGATGAGCCAGCCATGTGCTGACCTACTTAAGAAAGGAGAATTAATGATTGGGGGTGTAAGTCGCTAAAATTCTAGCTAGTCTGTCTAAAATATCTAATGAGTGGTCGCCAATAAATTATAAGCTTTACTTTAGCAAGAGTTAGACTTTTAAGCATTTATTAAGGAGAATAAGAATTTGGTGAAGAGAGAAAGAGACGTAGATTCAGCTATCTATCTTGGAGCTACAGTTCTGCCCCGCTCACCTGGTGAAAGAGAGAGAGAGAGAGCCAGCCTCACCCCTTCTTCTTTCCACAAGCAAATGTCACCAAAGAAAAGCCGCATGGCTTGCCCTCAGGTGCCTTCTTCTCATGGTGGAGCTTTCCTACAGTAAGTCTCCAGCAGGTGGCATCATTCCAATCGTTACAGGAGGCAAGGCATTGTATACTCTTGTGACTATAATTTAGATTGGGTGGGAAATTATGATTGAATGTATTTCAAAAGAGGAAAGATTTCTGAACAATAAAGGTAAAGATCTGGAAATGACACTGGTGTTCAAGGAGTATTACTGCTCCCTCCAACTCTCCCTTCTCTTGTTCTCCACTTTGTCCTTTGTATCATACTTACACTCTCATACTCACCTCTTAGGTTTAGAGTTCCTTTTTGCCTTCATATTCTTTTCCCTCCCTCTCTCCCTCCTTCCCTTTTCCCCTTCCTCTCTACCTCCCAAATGGAACACCGTGTGTGTGTGTGTGTGTGTGTGTGAGAGAGAGAGAGAGAGAGAGAGAGAGAGAGAGAGTGAGAGAAGGAATACTTGGATCTCCTCTAGAGTCTTGGCTAGAGGCCTATTACATTCTTCCAGGAGTCGTCCAGCCTACATAGTAGTCACTTGGCCATAACAGAAATAATAGCCTTGCATATTAGGCAGGCAAATATAATGTAAATGTGTTGCTTCTTCATGGTATTATTCTTTGATAGAAATAGGAAAGTTGATAATGTAGAACTGATTTGAGTGGGCATTTAGAATGCGTAGGTGACAAGGTCCAAGCCAAATATAAATGTCCAATGGGCATATAAGGGAGATTTGGGACTCATCATCCAGAAAGTAGTAAAAGCCATGGGATTAGAGGTGTTTCCAAAGGAGAAAATCTGCAGATACAAACTGACTTTGTGGAGGCCATTCGAAGAGGAGAAAGAACCACAGTGAAAGAGACTTAGGGTTTGATAGAAGGTAGGGCAAGAGTCCTGGAAACCAACATAGATTAAAAATAGGAAAGGAGTATAGTCAGTGGTGGCAAAATGGTACTCTCTTGAGTAATCTTTCTACTGTGACCGTTATGTTATCTGATGTTGGTGTTATCTTTGAAATCTTTGAGCTCACTCATAATCAGGAAGATCTAAGCTTTTTAGTTTTCTGAGTAGTGATGATATATTTGTACTTCCTTGGTAACCAATTTTGTGCATTTCAGACTGGTTAGCATTAGAGATTCTATCTGAACCAGGAACTTTTTGGCTTCTGTGGAAATTGAAACTAAAACCATATTGTATGGTGTTATGATTTTGTTCTCAACAATTAAATAAACCCATCGTAGATGAAGATTACCATTGTCTAGTCAGGAAGACCCACAAAATTTTCCCATGCAAAGACGCAAAACAAAACTTAAGAGATGAAGGGGAGGGATGTGATTATTTAATGAAACCTTTGCTGTCTAGTTTTTTTTGTTTTTTGTGGCAATGAGGGTTATGTGACTTGCCCAGGGTCACATAGCTAGTAAGTATCAAGTATCTGAGGCCATATTTGAACTCACATCCTCCTGAATCCAGGGCCGGTACTTTATGTCTAGTTATTTTCTAAGTTTGTTTCTTGGTGGTACCTGGCAGGAGCCTTGGTGTTCAGGCTATAAAAACAATAGAAAGCTGCTGAAGTCAACTCTTTAATCCTGGCTCTTATACTTAGTAGTAAAATAGTAGGTTTTAGAATGACTGGAGTAGTTATTGTTTTTTTTTACCCATGTCATGCTTAAATGGTAATTCCTCTCAATAGTTCTGAAAATAAGCTTTAAAATGTTCAAGGTGGGGCAGCTAGGTGGTCCAGTGGATAGAGCACGGGCCCTGGATTCAGGAGGATCTGAGTTCAAATTCAGCCTCAGACACTTAACACCTTACTAGCTATGTGGCTCTGGGCAAGTCACTTAACCCCAATTGCCTCACAAAAACAAAAAAAAACCCAAACATATAACTGGAAAATAATAAAATACCAAAAAAAAAATGTTCAAGTTGTGCGTATGGTTAAAAACGAATGTACTATATATATAAACATTTCTTAAATAATATGCAAAGCAGTAGGACAGTGGCTCATTGCATAGAATGCAGGGCCTAGAGTAAGGAAGACATGAGTTCAAATGCCACTTCAGACACATACTAGCTTTGTGACCCTGGGCAGGTCACATAACTGCTTGCTCAGTTTGCTCATCTGTAAAATGACCTGGATGGAGAAAGAAATATCAAGCCACTCCATTATCTTTACCAAGAAAACCCTAGATGAGGCCATGAAGAGTTGGACATGACTAATTGACTAAACAACAACAAAGATCATTAAGCACATCTGTAGCTCTTGGTTTCTTGGTAGATGTCTGGGGCTGACTAGATACAGTGATGTAGGTGAGTTTTTACTCATTGATATTTGCTTGGTTCCAGGGCAAAATGCCAGATAATACTCCCTCAGCATGGCAGAGGTCTCTGTCAGGTAACTGTTTCTAGAGGGAGAAATGGAGGTGGGGAGTGGTAAAGGAATGGCAGAGTTGCTGGGTAGGGCTTGGTTTCCTGAGACATGCCTGATTGTGAAGCATGATTTGTACCCAGTTGATAAGATGACTGGATGAGTTAATGAATAGGAAAAGCTTTCAAATAATAATAATAATAATAAGACCTTATAAGAAGGCATTTCAGCAAGGAGAGGAAGGGGGTGAGGAACATATCCATTCCTATCTTAATAACCTGGAGAGGCTAACTTGAGTTTGGAGTATTCCGTTTATCCAGAACTCTTGAGTTAGATGAAAAGGTAAGAGTGGGATAGATTGGGAAAGGTTTGGAAATATAAGTTGGAGCCATGTTGTTAGAACATCTTGAATGGCAAGATTTTGTTTTTCTCAGTGGGTAAAGAATAGAGGTTTAACTGTTTTAAAACTCGTATAGATAGCTATAAGCATTCATACAGTATATTTGTAGTTAACTAGATTTTTAAGATAATGGGGTAGTTTTCTTGCTTTTTCTTTTTTTCCCTTTCCTTTCCTTTTTTTTTTTCTTTTTTTTTTCCAGGGCAATGAGGGTTAAGTGACTTGCTCAGGGTCACACAGCTAGTGAGTATCAAGTGTCTGAGATCGGATGTGAACTCAGGTCCTCCTGAATCCGGGGCCAGTGCTTTATCCACTGCACCACCTACCTGCCCGCTCCCTCCCCCGTTTTCTAATTCTGTAAGGTTTACATATGTTTCCATTTTTGTTGAAAATCTAATTGTTATTGTTTTTTCTAACCATATTAAGTGATAATGTTGACCATGAAAGTTTTGCTTTTTTTTTTTTCCTCCTAAGGTCATCAGTTCTGTATATTCGGATATAGAGGGAAGGGAGCAAGCTTGTTTGCCTACTATATGCCAGCAGTTATACTCATTTAATCCTTGCAACAGCCTTATAAGGTAGTTGCTATTATGAACCCCCAGTTAACACTCAGGCAGACAGTGGTTAAGTGAGTAGCCCAAGGTCATGCAGCTAGTAAGTAGTGTCTAAGGCTAGATTTGAACTCTTGTCTTTCTGATTCCCTGCCCAGTGAGTGCTCTATCTGCTGTGCCATTTAGCTCCCAAGATATAGTTTAAGTTTAAGATTTTGTTAAATACATATTTTATCCTAGGCCATCCCCAGATTGCCATTTTCATTTAGGTTTTGGTAGATTAATTCAGTTAAAAGTTCTTAAAATTAGAGTATAAGGAAAAAAGAACTTCACCTTTGACATAATTGGGCTCTAGATAAATCAAGGTTAGATTTAATGTTCTGACTGATTGATTAGCATTTAATATCTAATAGTCTCAAGGACTCCTTCAGTGAATTATAGCCTTAAAATAACTACTTGAAGTATCAGTGTACCTTTGATTTCCTGTATGTATCTTTCATTATCCCAATATGGGTTTTTTGTTTTGGGGGGCAATGAGGGTTAAGTGACTTGCCCAGGGTCACACAGCTAGTGTCAAGTGTCTGAGGCAGGATTTGAACTCAGGTCCTCCTGAATACAGGGCTATCACTTTATCCACCGCACCACCTAGCTGCCCCTGTATGAATCTTTAATGATGGGCTTTTAAATTAAAATATTTTTTTCTTGAAAAAGAGGTGAGTAGGAATTGTTTTGTGTCTTGGTTTATATTTAATATTATATTAAGGCGACGTCAGGCACGTCGGCCTCGCTGGTAGCCTTCCCAACCTGCCCCGCGGCCCGTCGGTCTTTCCTGATTGGGCCGGTCTTCGGTAGGGCGCCAGCATGGGAGTTGACATTCACCATAACAAGGACCGGAAAGTCCGGCGCAAGGAGCCCAAGAGCCAGGACATCTACCTGCGGCTGTTGGTGAAGCTCTACCGGTTCCTGGCCCGAAGAACCAACTCAACTTTCAACAAGGTTGTGCTGAAAAGGCTGTTCATGAGCCGGACCAACCGGCCCCCCCCTGTCCCTATCCCGAATGATCAGGAAGATGAAACTGCCGGGCAGGGAAAACAAGACAGCTGTGGTTGTTGGGACCGTGACCGATGATGTGAGGATCCAGGATGTCCCCAAGCTGAAGGTGTGTGCTCTTCGTGTTACTAGCAATGCCCGGAATCGCATCCTCAAGGCTGGTGGGAAGATCCTCACCTTTGACCAGCTGGCCATGAGCTCACCCAAGGGCAAGGGCACTGTCCTGCTGTCTGGTCCCCGC
The DNA here is from genome assembly GCF_019393635.1 of Dromiciops gliroides. Taxonomy (NCBI): domain Eukaryota; kingdom Metazoa; phylum Chordata; class Mammalia; order Microbiotheria; family Microbiotheriidae; genus Dromiciops; species Dromiciops gliroides. The sequence goes on along the minus strand of NC_057862.1, from coordinate 608,330,489 downwards.
AAGGGCCGCGAGGTATACAGGCATTTTGGGAAGGCACCTGGCACTCCCCACAGCCACACTAAACCATATGTCTGATCCAAGGGCCGAAAGTTCGAACGTGCCAGGGGCCGCCGCGCCAGCCGAGGCTACAAAAACTAATTCCCCTCCTCCTTGTTACATTAAAGATTTTTGACAACAACAACAACAACAAAAAAATTATATTAACTACTTAGTTGAATGTTTAGTCCTTTACTTTTGTTTGTGTTAACTATACATACACACATGCATGCATACATATAATACGCACATACATATACTGTGGGCCCCCCACCCCCACCCTCAAACATGGTAGAATCTTACTTGCTGTTCTCTAGCCTATGGGCGTCTAATTTGTTTCCAATTCTTCACTATCACAAAAAAAGTGGCTATAAATATTTTTGATATATATGAGGTTTTTCTTATCCTCGGGATAACAAAATAATGTTATACATATTTTTGATGTATATAAGGTTATTTTAATTAATGGCCTCCTTGGAGCAAAAGAGGGAGGAAAGAGAATAGACATTTATATAACACTTACTGTGTGCCAGGTGTTCTGCTAAGTGCTTTATAAATATAATCTGAGTAAAAGAGCATTTGATAATTTAATATTTTTATTTGTATATTTCATGTTGCTTTCCAGAAAGGTTGCACTGATTTATAGTTACACTAGAAACTTAACTGTTTTCCTACAACTTATGTGGGAACATGTGCCTGTCTTCCCACAACCCCTCCAGCACTGACTGTTCCCATCTTTTGCCATCTTTACTAATTTACAGAATTTGAGGTGAAACTTAAGAGTTTTGATTTCTCTTATTAGTGATTTGGAGAATTCTTTCATGTGGTTGTTAATAATGTGCAGTTCTTTTGAGAACTGTTTGTTCATGCCTTTTGGCCACTTATCTATTGGGGAATGGCTTTTGGCTAGACAGCATTTCATTATATCTGGGTCTATGTATAGATATTGATAACTGATTATATCTATATTATTTGTTAATTGTTTATATAGGTTCCCTTATCAGAGAAATTTAATAACAAATATTTTTTCTCATACAAAGTACATTAATTTTGTCTGTCCAGAAGCTTTTCAGATTAATGTAGTTAAAATGATTTATCTTTTATAATTGCCTCTAACCCCTCTTTAGTTAAGAATACATTTTCTACCCATAGCTAGCTGTGAGAGGTATTTGATCTACTTTTTAATTTTTCTAACCTACTTGAAAAGTGTATTCCTCATAGCACATCTCAGTTCTCAAAGTACTTTTTTTTTTTTTTGGCAGGGCAATGAGGGTTAAGTGACTTGCCCAGGGTCACACAGCTAGTTAAGTGTCAAGTGTCTGAGGCTGGATTTGAACTCAGGTCCTCCTGAATCCAAGGCCAGTGCTTTATCTGCTGCGCCATCTAGCTGCCCTCAAAGTACTTTTGAAGGGAAAATCAGAAACAATGGAACTTAATTACCCAGTGTTTGATAAACTGGAAAGCATATGTTACTTAGGAAAGGACTTCCTATTTGTTAAAAACTGCTGGGGAAACTGGAAAGCAGTTTGGTAGAAATTAGGATTAAATCAACACCTTTCACAATATTCCATAGTACATTCTAGTTTGTTTTGTTTGGGGTTTTTTTGGTGGGGCAATGAGAGTTAAGTGACTTGCCCAGGGTCATACAGCTAGTAAGTGTCATGTCTCTGAGGCCAGATTTGAACTCAGGTCCTCCTGAATCCAGGGCTGGTGCTTTATCCACTGTGCCACCTAGCTTCACCCCCAGTACGTTGTATTTTTTTTTTAATTTTCAATTTTGAATTCTATCTCCCCCAGCCCCTTCCCCACCCATTGAAAAGGCAAGCAGTGATATCCTTTATACATATGAAGTTATGGAAAACTCTTTAGCTATGTTGCAGGGGGAAAGAATAAAAAAAAAATGCTTCAATGTGCACTCAAAGCTCATCAGTTCTGGAGGTGTATCCTTCGGTATCCTTGTGGCTCTTTGTATTGACTAGAGTAGGTAAGTCTTTGACAGTTGTTTGTTAACAATGTTGCCATTCCTGTGTTCTGCTCACTTGATTTTGTATCAACTCATAACTTGTACTAGTTTTTCTGAAATCATGCCCTCCATTCTTTCTTTTTTTCCTTTAGTGAAGCAATTGGGGTTAAATGATTTGCCCAGGGTCCCACAGCTAGTAAGTGTCAAGTGTCTGAGGCTGGATTTGAACTTAGGTCCTCCGGAATCCACCCAGTGCTCTATCTACTGCACCACCTAGCTGCCCCATCCCCCCCTCCATCATTTCTTACAGCACAGTAGTATTCCATCACAATTGCATACCATAGTTTGTTTGGCCTTTCTCTCTTCTTTTCTTTTCTTTTCTTTTTTTTTTTTTTGATGAGGCAGTTGGGGTTAAGTGACTTGCCCAGGGTTACACAGCTAGTAAGTGATAAGTGTCTGAGGGCAGATTTGAACTCAGGTCCTCCTGACTCCAGGGCCTGTGCTCTATCCACTGCACCACCTAGCTGCCCCTGTTTGGCCATTCTCCATTCATGGGCATTCCCAAAGTTTGCAATAGTCTTCTACTACAAAAAAGTTGCTATAAATGTTTTTGTACACATGGGTCTTTTTCCTTTGATGTCTTTGAGAGAGAGACCTCATAGTGGTATTTCTGGGTCAAAGAGATATGAGCAGTTTTATTGCCCTTTAGGCATAGTTGTTCTCCAGAATATTTGGACCAGTTGCATTACATCAACAATGTATTAGTGGTCCTATTTTTCAACATCCCCTTTCTTTTTCTCTAATGTTAACGTCAGTTGTAATGAATAGTTCTCTAAATTAATGATTGAGAGCCTTTTTATATATAGCTATTGATAGTTTTGATTTCTTCTTCTCAAAACTTCCTTTTCATATTCTTTGACCATTTAGGAAATGGGGGATGGTTCTTATTCTTTATAAATTTGGGTTAGTTCCTAATGTATTTGGGAAAGGAAACCCTTATCAGAATTTCTGTAAAAATTTCCCCCCAGTTTCCTGCTTTGCTTCTAATTTTGGCTACACAATAAATACGCTCTAAATGGATATGCTTAAGTTTCCCTATCCATAAAATGGGACTAATATTTGTATTATCTACCTGATAGAATCATTGTAAGGAATATACTTATTTAAGTAGATAGAGAGCTGGACTTGGGTTCAAGTTCTGCCTGAGATATTTATTGGGTATGTGACCATGACTGAACACCTGACTTCTTTAACCTAGTTGCCATATTTATAAAAAGGGGATAATACCTCATTGGTCTGTTATGAAGCTTAAATGTACAGGGTGGGCCAAAAGTGACAAAAGAGTCTCAGTATTTAATAACTCCTTTTTTTAAAAAAAATTACAATACCATAGCATAATATACAATATATGTAGGACATGAATTTAGATTATGTGTGGAAAATCAAATCTTATAAATGGCAAAAACGAGAATAATTTTCAAAAAGTTAATTAAAACATCGTGACTTTTGGCCCACCCTGTATATAAAGCACATCGTAAAATCATTACCTGAAAGTGATAATTTTATATTTTTATAAAAAGATTTTCAGAGAATATAGTCTATCATATGTGGAAACTTATTCTTGTATTTAAAATTCAATTGCTGATAAAGTTAATTTAAAATCAAATCAGTTAGAACATTTATTCTTCATAGTTCCCACATGACTGTCACTTTAATTTTTAGATCTATCCGTTATACATTTTAAAGTAGTTTGAATTGGGTTTTGAGGGGGGGCAATGAGAGTTAAGTGACTTGCCCAGGGTCACACAGCTAGTAAGTGTCAAGTGCCTGAGGCTGGATTTGAACTCAGGACCTTCTGAATCCAGGGCCAGTGCTCTATCCACTGCGCCACCTAGCTGCCCCTGAATTGGGGTTGTTTTTTTTTTTTGCCCACATTCTACATAGCCATTGATTTGACTTAGCTAATAGATACATGTCATCTTTTGAATGTTAATCATCTACATAAGACAATTAGGTTTGTCTTTTTCAGAGTGTGAGGAGGGACACTTTATAAGTAAAGGAATCTTATCTATAATCCCAAATTATAAATATTCACGCTTGTCCAGTAAGCATCTAGGTTATATATTCTAGATATTTTTCTTTTTCTTTCTTTCTTTTTTTTTTTTGTGAGGCAATTGGGGTTAAATGACTTGCCTAGGGTCACACAGCTAGTAAGTGTTAAGTGTCTGAGGCCGGATTTGAACTCAGGTCCTCCTGCCTCCAGGGCCGGTGCTCTATCCACTGCACCACCTAGCTGCCCCTATTTTTCATTTTAATATATAACTGGGGGGTGGCTAGGTGGCGCAGTGGATAAAGCACCGGCCCTGGATTCAGGAGTTCCTGAGTTCAAATCCAGCCTCAGACACTTGACACTTACTAGCTGTGTGACCCTGGGCAAGTCACTTAACCCCCATTGCCCTGCAAAAACAACAACAACAACAAAAATATATATATATAACTGTATGTGGTTTTTGGTTTTTTGTTTTTTTTTTTGGTGGGGCAATGGGGGTTAAGTGACTTGCCCAGGGTCACACAGCTAGTAAGTGTGTCAAGTGTCTGAGGCCGGATTTGAACTCAGATACTCCTGAATGCAGGGCCGGTGCTTTATCCACTACACCACCTAGCTGCCTCGTGTGTTTAGTTGTAAATGTTTAATATAACGATTAAAATTGTTTCAGACAAGTCAGTATAGTGAAAGAAAGTATGGTTATGCTAACTTAAGGGTTTTTCTTGGTTTCTTTTTACACTAGAAAAGAGAAAAGTGTTTTGCCCCTGCTCCTGCTTTTCTCTGACTCTGCGGGTTGTACTGGCAACAGTTTTAGTGAGGTTAGAAAGTCATTTGTGATTATTATGGGATTTGAGCTATTCCTTTCCTGATCCTACTGTTGTATCTTCAATTATTTGTCCTAGAACTTAAGATACCATAAGCACAGGAAATAAAAAACACCTTCATATCTGATATGTATTTATCTACCATTACTTTTCCTAGGTAGAGACCTATGTAGGCAGCAGAGGAATAAGTTAAAGTGAGAGTGGTCATATATGATTAAAAAAATCTTTAATCATCATTTGCATTGGGTAAATTTATGACTCTACATTCCTTAAGTTACAGATTTTATTGAGAAAACTTGCTCATATTTGAAAGGCTTATTGTCATATACCAGTAGAATATTAAATTCCCTTGTGCTTTAGTCGAATTTCTTTGACATTCTCTTGCTAGTTGTAATATTCATTCTCAACTGCTTCTGCCTCTCCCTTTTTACTCTATGCACTAGAAACTAATTTGTGTAAGAGAATGTTAAAATGTTAAGTAACTTTAACATTAGACACAAGGTAAAACATATTTAGGAAGATAAATCTGCTACAAAAAGGCATGCAGTATATCCTGAAATCAATTAGGTTGTATATATAACTGATATTATAGTATATTTCTAAGGCTAGGGAGTTCATTGTTTTTCTGTTAATGAGGAAAAGAAAATATACAAGTACAGACTGATTCCTTTATTTTGGCTAAAAGAATTGCACCTGGGGTTACTAAATTCCTGGCAGCTGATATCTGGTGTGGTCTGGTCTAGTCTACACTTTACGACACTAGGGCCCAGAAGGACGAAGTGAGATGGCCAAGATTCTGAAGAATTAATTCATAAGCTCACTGCTTTGCAGCTAGAATGTATGCTGGAAGCCATCCTGGCCAGCCCCACCATTCATCCCAGTCATCCTGATCTATATCTTGCCACTGGACTCAGATGGCTCCAGAGGAGAGAGTGAGGCTGGTGACTTTGCAAGTCATGACATCACCTTCCTGATGTCACCGATCCTTTTCCAGAACAAAGGACAAACCACAACAGACAATAACTTAAATGTTTGTTGAAATTTTCATTAAATTGATGTAAATTTAGTGAGGAGCTTGGACTAGAGTGATATTGTATGGTACATGATCTTCATTACAGGAGGAATTGAAAGTTCAGTTCAATCATAAGGACTTTATACTCCTTATATTTCATAAACCTCTGAATAATAAGCCTACTCTAACACCCCCAAAAGGGAAAAAACACCTTTTGGTTTTTAGAAGAGTGCAGATAAATTCTGATTTTCCATTGTATTGTACTTCTGATGTTAATTAGGAAAAGAAAAGTTTTATTGATGCTTTTTACACCATAGGAATTTTCCAAACCCTCATAGAACCCCTTCACCTCAAAAAGGAAATACTTGAGCAAACCCAACAGATATAGCACCATCTTTATTGCTTTTACTTTTTTTTGTTTCATTTCTTTTCTAAATTCTTCAAATAATTTTTGCTGAAATAAAATTGGTTTTTCTGTTTGCAGATAAGTTTAAATGAAATGATCTGTCATTTATGTGCAAGTGTTAGACCTGGCGTCTGTTAAAACAGAAGTGACATTGTTTTTGGCAAAACAGTTTCTTTTCTGCATATGTGTTTACACAGTATTTTCACACTCCATAAATTGAGCAGAATCGGTTACATACTACAAATTTGACTAGATCCTACTAGAATATATAACCTACTAGATACAATACAATTATTATTAGAATAAAATTATAATTACATATTATGTAGTGCTATATAAACATAAATGTTGCATATAGCATGTACATAGTATATAATAGCGCGCTGGCCCTGGAGTCAGGAGGATGCCAGTTCAAATCTGGCCTCAGATACTTGATAGTTACTAGCTTTGTGACCCTGGGCAAGTCATTTAACTTTGATTGCCTCAGACATCTGGATCCATCTCCACTCAAGATGTAAATCTTGCCACTGGACCCAGATGGCTGTGGAGGAGAGTGAGGCTGGTGACTTTGCACAGCCCTTGCCTCACTTAAATCCAATTCACTGCAAGACATTACATCGCCTCCTGATGGTCAATGGTCCTCTTCGTGAATGAAGCACAAACAAGTATATAATATTATACAATATACTGGACAAAGAATACATTCATGCTATATGCAATATAGCATATGACCTATATACAACTAATTACTTGAATATTTTACATATTCTAATACTAAAGAGTAGAGAAGTTGATTTGAATCAAGTGTGAGGTCATCATAACCCTGTAAAGGAAATAGTTGTTCAAAGTAAGAATGTTTCAATGTGGTGTTTAATTATTAGAATTAAATATTATGTAAAATATTTACATAGGCATGGGAAGGATATCTGCAATTTTTCAGTTTGTTAGTATGACTATAGGTTTGAGGTTTTATTTTGTTTTGTTTCTACAGTAAAAGTTTAATTTTTAGCTTATAGGGGCGTCATAAAATTGTACATTTTTATAAACTTTGTAGGTAGAATAGAAAATTTTTTATTAATAGTGTGGCATAGCTAGTGTTGGCTGTCAATTTTATTAAAATATTTTAAATCATTTGATGGATGAAAAATCATATGGTGAATTAATAAATAGCAACACAGGAACCAGTAAAAAAAGCCCTCTGATCACCCAAAATGTCCTTCACAAAAGTTCATGGATTTGGTCATTTTTTCTCCTTGATTTGTTAGACCAAATGGTAAAGAAATTTGTTTCTTCAGTTTTGTTAAACACAATTGCTGTCTAATTATAGTGTGAAGTGCTTTTTATTTGGCTTTTATATTTCCAGAGAGACATGTATAAAAAAGACATTTTCACTTGGCTCCTTTTTCCATGATAATCAGGTCAACTTTTTAATGTTTATCTAGTTTTGCTATTTTTTTTATTGCTGTCTTTAAAAAAAATCATTACTATGATTTCTGCAACATTCTTCTCCCTCATTATCCTGAAGAGCCACCCCAGTTTTTCTTAAAGATTTAATAAAAAAGAGAAAAAACCACCATAACTCATTAATATGAAAATAATATAGGCAGTGTAGAGCACTTGTAAACATCCCGTCTCTGCAAGGATTGGGGGAAGGATGTCATCTTACATTGTTTCCTCTCTGTTCATTCTTTTTTTTTTTTCTATTCATTCTTTATAATTTTATTACATTCACTGTAGTGTGGGGGGTGTAGTAGGGGAAGACAATGGACACTTCTTTCTTTTTACTTTGTTGTAGTTATTTTTTGTGTATATTGTTTTTTTGGCTCTGCTTTACTTTTCACCACTTCGTGTCACTTCTCTCTCTGCTTCTCTGTATCCTTACATTAACCATTTCATATTTTGCAGAAATACTGAATTACATTTGTGTTCCACAATTTGTTTAGGTATTCCTCTATGGATGGACATCTACTTTGTTTCCAATTCTTTGCTCTCACAAAAAAGTGCTACTGTAAATATTTTTATGTATATGGGGATTTCCTTAGTCGCCTCTTTGATGTATAAGCTGGTAATGAAATCTCTGGATCAGAGGACAAGAACATTTTAGTCATTTTATTTGTCTATTTTCACATTGCTGTCCAAAATAGTTTTACTGATTTGCTAATTCACAGCTCCACCAATAATGTATCTTCCCCATAACCCCTCTTAATACTTGTCATCTTTGCCAGTTTTTAGGGCATGAGGTAAAACCTCAAAGTTGTTTTGATTTCCATTTCTCTTATTTGTGATTTGGAATATTCTTTCATATGGTTGTTAACAATTTACAATTCTTTTGAAATGCCGCTAGGTTTTTCCGTTCATAGTTTAAAGAGGCAAAAAGCTAATAAACACTTTGAGGAGATTACTATTAGGTAGCTGAACATTTTAAATTTAATTTTTCTACTTATTGGCACTGGAACATTTTTAATATTACAGTGAATTTGGATTTCATCATTTAGACTCAACTATGTCACCTGGTTGCCCACAGGCCCATATTACCAGTTACTTATTAGGCATTTTGCATTCAATGTCCTGGAGATGGGCAACTAGGTGGTGCAGTGGATAAAGCATCAGCTCTGGATTAAGGAGGACCTGAGTTCAAATCTGGCCTCAGACACTTGATACTTACTAGCTTTGTGACCCTGGGCAAGTCACTTAACTCTCACTGCTCCACAAATACAAAAAACAATGTCCTGGAGATATATCTTAGTATTTATTACTGGAGATATTTTAGTATTTCTTTAAGAAAACTCATTATGTTCCCCCTCATACCTCCACCCTTCTTCCTAATTTAGCTGTTAGTTTCAAAAATACCACTATTATTCCATGATACCAGGTTCATAATCTTAGTTGTAACCTCAGCTCCTCATACATACATTTTTTTTTCTTTTTCTGAACTTACATAAACAAAATGGATAGTTCCATATAAAGTAGAATAGAAACAAGCTTGAACATAAAACTGCAAATCACAAAGCTTGCTTTTCTTTTCTTTTCTTTTTTTTTTTAGTGAGGCAATTGGGGTTAAGTGACTTGCCCAGGGTCACACAGCTAGTGTTAAGTGTCTGAGGCCGGATTTGAACTCAGGTATTCCTGACTCCAGGGCCGGTGCTCTATCCACTGTGCCACCTAGCTGCCCCTGCTTGCTTTTCTTTTTAAGTGTATAAAAAAACAGTCTAAGTTGCTAAGTGGCAGAGAGTCAGGATGGGAATTGTAGGCCTCAGAGTCCAAATCCTGCAGGCTTTATTGTATAGCTTTTTGGACCCTCATCACTAGTTATCTAGATTATTACAGCCCTCACCTACTTGTTCTTTTTCCTTATCCTTCATTTTTTTGTCAAAGTGATTATCTTCTAACAGATTTGATCAGAGATTGGAGTGAGGAAGACCTGAGTTGAAATACAGCTTCATACATTCAGTCGGTATGTGACCTTGGGCAAGTTACTTGACTATCATTTACTGCCTCATTTTCCTCTCCTGTAAAATGGGGTTCATAATAGCACCTGTCTCCCAGGGTTGTTAAGAGATTCAGATGAGATAATATTTGTAAAATACTTAACACCGTGCCCTGTACTTAGTAGGCACTTAATAAGTGCTTATTCCCTCACCACTCTCCTTGTCAATCAACTCCACACGATCCCTTTTGCCTGTAGGGGTAGCAGATTTAAATTTTTGGCTTCAGGGGTGGGAAGCATGAACTCCTCTGTTTGGCTTATAGAACTTGGCTCCAACCTATCTTTCCAACTTTATTAACTGCTATCACTTCCACCTTACCCCCACATATACACTGTATGGTCCAGTCAAACTGGGCTTCCTCTCTGTTCATGACACATTACATTCCATCACTCATCTGTCTTTGCATTCACTGTCCTCCAAGCCTGGAATGCAGTTACTACTTCCCTATCTCATAGAATTCTTTTTTCCTTTAAGTCCATGTTCAAGTATCACTTCTAGTTGAAGCCTTTTATCATGCTTCATTATTAGTCTGGAACACTTGATTTCAAGTACAGCCTATGATATGTGTATACTAGCTATGTGACCTTAAAAATGTCACTTAATCTTTTAATTCCTCTAGGCAGCTCTCTTAAGACTAAATTGCTGATGTGTTTACCTAAGTTGGTAAAGGAAGTTTCCTCATCAGGGATCTTCCTGAGGGCAAGAACTGTCTTTGCATTTGTACTTTTATCACTTGCTTATTATTAGCACATTGGGCAAGGTAGGTGGTGTAGTGGATAAAACAGTGGTCCCAAAGTTGGGAGGACCTGAGTTCAAATGTATGCAGTAGATAGAGCCTTTATCTGGTCAGGAGGACCCAAGTTCAAACCTGGCCTCAGACACTTACTAGCTATGTGACCCTGGGCAAGTCACTTAACCCAAACTGCCTTAAAAATCCTGGGCCATTTTCAGTTATCCTGATGTATATCTTGCCACTTGACCCAGATGGCTCTGGAGGAGAGAGTTAGGCTGGTGACTTTGCATAGCCCTGCCTCTTTTAAATCCAATTCACTGCAAGCCTTGACATCATCCCCATATCATGTCCTCTTTGAAAATGAAGGACAAACAACAACAGTTTGGGACATGGTGAAGGGTTAATGCTTTTTTATTCATTTTATTCTTTCTTTATATTTATTCTCTATGTGTGTATAAATAGATATCTATCCATCTATCTTTCTACCTCTCTGTATATGCTTGTATCCCCAGTGCCTGATACCTAGTTGATAATAAATTCTTGCTAATTGATGGATTAATAAGGCCATTGTTATAGAATATACACATAGGAAGTAAAGGTGAGTCTTCTGTGTGCTTACTTTAAATTGCCTCCCCCTTCAGATTTAGCTCTGGAAGGGACTTTAGCCCATCTAAAAATTTAGGCCATCCAACTCCATTTTATAAATGAGGAAATTGAGACATTAAAGAGGTAATTGACTTGCCCCAATGAAGTATTTGAACATGGGTCCTCTGACTTTACTCTTTCCAATAGTAACTAGTAAATTTATTTTGAAAATAGAATCAACATGTTGAAGTGTATTCATAATGTTTAGTCCAAGGTTGCAGTTCTTAGGGGAGTAATTGTTTTTCTGAATTTATTTTTCTTGAGGCTAATGTTTTTTGGAGTTTTAACGATTAGTTTCAAATCTTTAAAATAATTGTGCACATTTAGGCTTAGCAAATTGAATTTCCATAAATAACTTTGGCTTGTATAGTGTCTTTTGCCTATGTACCGCTAATACTATGCCAGCATCCTTTTTTTCCTTCTATATTTAGCAAATTATTTCAGAACTAGCTATGTTAAATGGCTTTTATACCAGTGACTACAGAGCAATTTAAAAATAAAATTTAAAAACCCTTGAGGTTGATTTATTGGTTCTTACCAAATTTTGAATAGGATTTTTTTTTTTGTCTTAAAGCTGGTCCACATGTCATGAATTTTTAAAGTAGCTGTGTTGCTTGAAATGTGTCGATGAATTTAAGATTTACCTTAAGACTCATAATTGAAGATGGTTTACATACCATTACTTAGAAAACAGCCCTGCTCTGTCAGTAATTAATTCTTTGACCTTGGGGAATTCACTTAATTTTCCTGAGCCAACATTTCCTTCTGTCTTGACTAAATTGTGAGGATTAAAAGGAGGATATAGTTTATGTATGTGTATAATGCTATGTAAGTGCCAGGATGTACTAGTGTTTAGGGAAGACTAGTAGTACTCTCTGCTGTGAGGGCTACAGAGCCATTTTTAGGGATGCTTTCCACCTTTGGTCACCCACTCTAACCTGTGGCTCCAAGAAGCCATAGCATGGGCAGTACCTACACCCACATAAACCCTTTTAGCAGATGGGCTAAACTAGGAAGTATGAGTTGGAGGGGAAGGAGACCAGTTTCTAAACCAAGCACGTGAAGACTTCCTGGATAGAATGGGCAGATGAGAACAGTTTGTTCCAGTGACCATCAAGGCAGCTGAAAAACAGGCTCTGAGGAGCACTTAGCACTTGTTCAGAGCCAAAGTCAAAGGCAGTCCTCTGCATCTTCAGCCATTGTTAGTCATCCTGACTTTTTTCTTGCCACTGGATTTATCCCATGACTCTGGAAAAGAGATTAAGGCCAATGACTTGCAACTTTCTCACTTAAATCCAATGTGTGAGTCAAAAGATATCACCCATACCATTTTACCATTTTTACCTACTTCAAAGTCCTGTGATGACAGGCAAGGGACAGAGTAGCAGGTGCAGATACACTGAGAGCTGTAGTCAAATACTGGTGACCTAGACCACATGGTCACCCTTTCACTGGACTGAAGCAGCAGTGGAATTGCATAGCCCCCTGGGTGTCTGAGCAGGCTTGTTTTGTTTTGTTTTGTTTTGCTTTTAAAGAACTTTTCTCTTTATGGGCATTCTCAATAGATTATCAGCCCATGCTGAAGCCATTGACCATATATCTCAGGCTGAAGTTAATCTCTCTCTAGCTAAACTTCTAATTGAAGAAGTTTCAAATGTGAGTAGGCTTCTCTTGTGTGGCAAAATGCCTAAGGTGGATTCTATTCCAGCTGTATTTACAAGGCAAGGGGGTCCACTGCTCATATAAAAGCTGACTGAAATCTTCCACGTTATATAGCAAGGGGAGGTTTTGTTAAGGATGCCTCCATTGTACATCTCCAAAAGGAAAGGGAAGTAGATTTTCCTGTGACAGTCATGGTGGTGGGGGTTTCTCTTTTAGTCATTGCTGGCAAGACTCTTGCCAGAGTTCTCCTTAATAGGTGGTGCTTCACCTGGAAGATGGTCATCTATCTTGAGAGCCAATGTGTCTTCAAAAAGGGCCAAGGAATTGTTCACATGTTGTCTGCTGTCTGACAACTCTGGGAGAAATGCCAGGAGCAGAACAGAGGTCTGTAGACAAGATTTGTCATTTTGTCCAAGGCCTCTGATGCTATCAGTCATGAGATCATGGCAAAATTTGGTTACCTGGAGAAATTCATCAGTATTATACAGCGGTTCCATGATGGCATGCTTGCTTGGGTTCTGCTCTTGCACTTTCCCAGTCATTAATGGAGTGAAGTAGGGCAATGTGTTTGCTCCCATGCTTTTTGCATTATGTTATTAGATAACTTCAATGAGGTTGAAAATGGCATCAAGGTCAGAAACTACACTGATAGCAAATTATTTAACTTGAAAAGGCCACAAGTCTTTGGTATTCGATTTTTTTGTTTGTTTGCAGATGAAATGCAGCTTCTGAGGCTAAGATGCAACAGTATGAACTGATTTCCTGCCACTTGTGCTAATCTTGGCTTGGCAATTAACACCAAGAAAATAGAGGTTCTCCACCAACCAGCAGCATACCATTCATACATGGAACCATCAGTTACAGCAAATGGAGATATTCTGAATGCTGTGGAATACCTTGGCAGTATACTTTCCAGGGATGGGCACAAAGATGATAAGGTTGATGCTCATTGCCAGAGCTAGCTCAGTGTTTGGGAGTCTCCAAAGTAAAATGGGAGAGAAGAAATAATAGGTTGCCTCCTGAACTGAAGGTCTACAGAGTCTTTGTGCTGAACTCATTGTTGTATGCCTGTGAAACCTGGGCACCATGCCAATGTCATGCCAGGAAACTGAATCACTTACATTTCAGATGTCTTAGGAAAATTTTGAAGGTCACCTGGCAAGATGAGGTATTGGACACTGAGGTCCTTTCTCTAGCTGAATCACCAGGCATTCAAACTTTATTGCAGAGAGTGCAATTCCAATGGATTGGTGTAGTTCTTCAAATGCCAAATGTACATTTCAGTAAAATGCAATTTTATGGAGAATTCACACAAGGCAAGTGCTCACATGGAGGTCAGAAAAAGTGAGACAAGGATAGTCTGAAGAACTTTGGAATCAATTATGAGACTTGGTTCATCAAGGAGGCAAAAACTGGAGAAGTGGGGTTGGGTTAGGGACTTTCAAAGAAGGGGGAAATAATCTTCCCAAGATATTAATTTCGAAATTAATTTCTCACACACCCTAGTACTAGCTTTATTCTCCTTTCCCCATCTTGGCCAGCTGGTGAAGAAATTCATCTCTACACTGTCGTCTTCTCTTGAGTTCCTTCGCCCCTTATCTTAAACTGATCTTGCCCAGCCAAGCCTCAGCCTTGGATTACTCCTACCATCCGATCTCTTTACTTTTACAAATGTGCTACTGAAAAAAGCTGGAGAAAATCATGAAACATGGTTAAGATTCCCATGGGATGAATATACGTATGGATGGAATTGCAGTCAACATCATTTGAGGAAATGTCTATATCGTTGAAATCATAATTCCATTTGGTTATTGAGTGTGGTCATTTTATATAGGAATTTTGAGTATTTGGTGCAAAAAGACAGTTTAAATTTTGTAGCTCTCTTGGTTTTATAACTTATGAACAGTTTGGTAAATATTTAAAGACTATATGATAAATTCATTGATTTCAGTTAAATTGAATTGAACCAATATTTGAGTGTCTACAATCTGC